>NC_057810.1:282327140-282328209 GCF_018294505.1 Triticum aestivum | reverse complement strand
AAACGATTCGCCCCCCTGACTGCTGGGACCCACTAGCTACAACTTCGCACGCAAGGAAGTGCGTCCGGGCAAAAAAAAATGATTCTCCCCCCTGACTGCTGGGACCCACCAACTACATCTTCGCACGCAAGGAAGTGCGTCCGGGCAAAAAAAACAATTCGCCCCCCCGACTGTTGGGACCCACCAGCTACATCTTCGCATGCAAGGAAGTGCGTGACAGTCGGGACCCACCTGGTCGAAGCGTACGTAGCGTTGTCATTCTGGTCGCGAACGTGTACGTACATATATACTGGTGGACGTAGAGGTGCACACGTGTCATAGTAGAGGTGCGCACGTAGCATGTACATGTACGTATAGCGGTGCGGGTGCAAGAAAGAAAATATGGCCACGTACGTACATACGAGCAGGGTCTCGAACGCCTACTCGCGCATACGTACATGGCTGGTTGGGAACGGAGAAACAGCGTCGTCGTCGTGTTCATGGGGAGCCAACCGGCTGGGTCGGAACGGAATGCGTGGTCGTGTTCATCGGGAGGGCTTGGACGGAACAGGTGATGGAAACGAGGCCCGGCGTACCGCACAACGGAGGAAATGGACCTCCTACGTTCGGAACGGGGTCCTGTTGATTGGGAGGGGTGTGGCGTACCGCAAAACGGAGGAAACGAACCTCCTATGGTCGAAACGGGGGTCCTGTTGATCGGGAGGGGTGTGGCGTACCGCAAAACGGACGAAACGGACCTCCTACGATCGAAACGAGGGTCCTGTTGATCGGGAGGGGTGTGGCGTACCACAAAACGGATGAAACGGTCCTCCCACGATCGAAACGGGGGTCCTGTTCATCGAGAGGGGTGTGGCGTACCGCAAAATGGGACTCCACGAGATACTGTTCATCTCCACCGTCGACCTCCTCCAGCCTCCATGGGCTACCGTCGACCTCCTCCAACCTCCACGGGCTCCTGTTCATCCAGCCTCCACTGCACGCTACTCCACCGGCTACTGTTCAACCACCCCTCCACCGTCCACTGTTCATCCAGCCCTCCACCATCTACTGTTCATCTAGCCCTCCACAC
>NC_057810.1:282239950-282326840 GCF_018294505.1 Triticum aestivum | reverse complement strand
GCAACACTCACTGTTCATCCAATCGATTGGCTTCAGTTAGCAGCAGTAGCAAAAGAATCGCTCCATCGGGTTCAGTTAACAGCCATCGATCGATCGCTCGGGTTCCGTAACGCGTAGCCCGCAGTGCAATCGCTCGGGTTCACTTAGAGCCCAACCGCTCGCTCGGGTTCAGTTAGAGCCAACGCCTCACACGTGTACGAGAGAAACGCGCATCGCTCGACCCCCGACCTCCCACCGTAACCGGCAACTCCCTGAAATTTTCCTCCCCCTCACTTCTACCACGGTTTTTACCGTCATGGACGGCCCAAAGAATGTCATGCAGCTGCGTCTCCGGCCCGCCCAGGACGAAAAGCCCATTTTCTGTCATGATTTTTTGTCATAGAAGTAGGAGCCCACCACATCTATGACGATACCGGGTTTTGTCATAATTATCGTCATTGAAGTGTCATATGTATGACAGAATTTTTTTTCGTTCAGCCCAAAATGTCATGGATGTGTCTTTTTTTGTAGTGATCGCCGACTACCTGTCAAAGCGTGTTGCCCTCAAGCTACCTGTGGAACTAGGTACTTTTGTGCTTCAGTTAACCCAACCATACGTTGAGCCATTGACAGGGTAGAGCAAGTGGAGGAAGCTAGGCCCCGGCAAGTACTTCCCCACCGAGCTCCCCGGAGCCGCTGGCGAAGATGTTGCCATGGATGCCGATCCTGCTACAGGGCAACCGACTCCGGCAGGACCTCAGGTCATGGCCGTGGAGCCGGCCGCTCCCGCGGCAGAAGAAATGCCTTGGGTCCTTGCCGTCGAGCCACAGGCTCCGGCATGGGCACCGCACACCGTCCGGTTCCTTCAAAAAGGGGAGCTTCCTGAGGAGCAAGAAGAGGCAGAAAAAGTAGCCCGCCGGTCTGCTCTGTACCAGTTCGTTGATAGCGTATTGTACAGAAGAAGGCCAAACGGGGCGAAATTGATGTGCATCTCCTGGGAGGAAGGACTAAAGTTGTTGGCGGAGATACATGGAGGCATATGTGGCTCCCACATAGGGTCGAGGGCCCTTGCCGGCAAGGCTTTCCGGCAAGGTTCCTTCTGGCCCACTGCCCTCCAGGATGCGACGGCACTAGTAACCAAGTGTGAAGCATGCCAGTTCCATTCGAAGAAGCTTCATCAACAAGCTCAAGCCCTTCAAACTATCCCTCTCTCCTGGCCCTTCTCGGTCTGGGGGCTCGACATCTTAGGCCCTTTCCCCCGTGCAGTAGGGGGCTTTGAGTACTTGTATGTCGCAATCGACAAGTTCACAAAGTGGCCAGAAGTGGAAGCAGTGAGGAAGGTGACAACGCAGTCAGCCATCAAGTTTTTCAAGGGACTAGTGTGCCGTTTAGGGGTACCCAACAAGATCATCACCGACAACGGCACACAGTTCATGAGCCACGCCTTCATGCAATATGTTGAGGATCTCGGCAGCAGGGTCTCTTTTGCTTCCGTGGCACATCCACGGAGCAACGGCCAAGTGGAGAGGGCGAATGCAGAAGTCCTGTCGGGCCTAAGGACGAAGACTTTTGACAGGCTGCGCAAGGGTGGAAGGCACTGGATTGATGAGTTGCCGACGGTTCTTTGGTCGATCAGAACGACGCCAAACCGAGCAACCAGCTAGACACCCTTTGCCCTGGTCTATGGGGCAGAGGCAGTTCTCCGCACGGAACTCATATACGGGTCACCTCGAGTGCTCGCTTATGATGATCTTGAGCAAGAGCAATTGTGGCAAGATGACGCAACACTCCTTGAGGAAGATCGTCTTCGGGCAGCTGTGAGAGCAGCACGGTACCAGCAAGCTTTGCGCCGCTACCATAGCCGCAAGGTTCATGCCCGGAGCCTTGAGGAAGGCGATCTTGTTCTTCGACACATTCAGTCGGCCAAGAATTCCAACAAGTTGACGCCAAAGTGGGAAGGCCCTTATTGGGTAACGCGAGTCACCAGGCCCGGCGCAGTCCGGCTGGAAACCGAAGATGCCATTCCAATGAGCAACTCATGGAACATCGGGCATCTTCGCAAGTTTTACCCATAAGGCGCGGCTGCCGGGCCTCCTAGCAAGCCACCCTTTTGTACAAGCCTTGCCGGCAAGGCATGTAACCCTTTGTACAAAGCCAGACGCAAACCCTGAGCATAAATAAACGAAGCGCTGGCGCCCTAAGTTATAGCATGCATGCTAGGCTGAGTCTCTTCCTCGGTTAGGGTTGATAGTGCTTAGCGGCGGCTAACCCCTAGCTTAGAGGTCGAGTGCGCGTCTCTCTGTTCTTTTCTGTCTTCCTTTGGTTCGCAGGGCACGTAAGTATTCTTGTCGAGCTGTCCTGAAAGAAAAGGAACGGACCGGGGCCCGGGCCCCGGCAAGCCAGAGTTGCCAGGGGCTGCAAGAACAAGGATCCTTCTGTGGCAAGCCAAAATCGCCGGGGGCTGCAAATCTAGATAAGTCTTTTATCCCCTATCATGCGTTTCGTTATGGACTGGGATGCGTGAAACCCCGTTCTATCTCTGAGCTACATTGCTCCCCCTTTTCGGCACCCAAGGATTGTTTCCTGGGTCTGGATCTGGTCGTAGCCGCGGCAACAAAGGAGGGGAACGAGGGGCCTAAACCCACCTCATCCTTGCCTCCGCCAAGAGCGTGGGAAAGGTCAAGCGAGGTGGGAAGACGCAAGGCCTGTTGCCGGAAAAAATAAACATTTATCTTAATGATGACAAGGACTCACCCCTTGTCGTGGGTTCCTCCCAAGAACGAAAATCCCCGGCAAACATCCCTTTTTTCATTAAAAAACATCCCGTACAGGTACAGTCCAAACGAAATGAAAAACATGAAAAAGGGGGATTACAAGTTCTAAAGCTAGCAAAGGCCCGAAGGCTTACAAGACTAAAAAGATATAGGGTGCCCATAATCCCTTTCTTGTCCCTCTCCTCGTGAAATGGAACGGGAAAGCAGAAGGGAAAAAGGGGCGCCTAGGCGAGCTACGAGTGGCAGAAGACACCGAGAGAACATCTCGGTGTCCGTCCAAGGGTTGGATGGTGATGGCGGCGCCGGAGGCAGAGCTCGAAGACAAGGCGGCAGGGCGCGAACACACGACAAAGGCGTTGGTGTCCGCATACTCTGACTTGACGGCCTCGCTGCTCGTCCTCTTCCTCTTCCACAGCCTTCCTACGACAGCCGCCCAAGGAGGCGACCCCGAGAAGTTCAAGGAGATGGCAACACGGATGATGGGGTCGCCGGTGCCACTCGGTGCAGCGCCCGACACCTAGTCGGACCCATCATCTTGCCGCCCGCTGCCCTTGTCGTCGCTGCCGTTGTCTTCCTCGCCACTCTCGCTTGAGGAGAACTCTTCATCATCAGAGGAGCTCTCTACGCAGCACCTCACGCGGGTCCCGAAGTGCCCGAAGATCTTAACGGAGAGGAGGCCGCCCTCCATTAGTTTGAAATGGAGAGCGAGCCCGTCCATCAAGCTGTGAAGGTGAGCGAAGGTCTTCCACCCTCGATGAAGATACATGACGTGAGGGGCGGGGAGCTCGACATCGACCCACATGCCGCTGTTCCCGCAACCCCTCATGTGTAGCCGCAGCGCCTGTGGCGGATCCAGTTCCATCTCCCGCGCAAACGGGGTCGGAAGGCGAAGGCGACGGCGTGGCGGATGGCGCAGCCTGACAAATAATTCGCAGGGATTATCCCTAGCATGGCCCTCCATCGGAGGAAGGGCTGCTGGAGGGGGCGAGGCGGATCTGCCGCCCCGTCCTCCTCTCCCCCGGGCTCCACGGCGGCCTCGGCCTCACCCCCGTCCCCTCCCTCTAGCGGCCGGCTCCGCCGCTACGAGTTCTTGGGGAGGAGTGATGCGCTGTCTGGCCGAAACCCTCGCCGCCACTGATGAAGCATCGCCACGCCCCCTCGCCATAGCAAAAGAAGAAAGGAAGCAGAGATGGGAAGAGGCAAATGGTGAAAGGTTGGGAGGCACCATCCCTCCCGTGCCCCTCTTTATAAAGGGGCGGGGGCGAGGCTCGGCCGCCCCCTCTCGGCCAATCCGGCCTCTGGAGATGACAGCGTGCAGGGCCGTCGACCGCCCTCCCCGCTCCATTGAAGGCGCATGGGAATCGACCCACACGCGCGCGACTATCCACGACCCCTGCGCTTGTCATTCGCTCTGCATGCAGCAAACGTGGCGCAAGGAGCGGGTGCGATGGGGTGCGTGGAGCGACGGTTCCCGAGCGAGGGCAGTAAATGGGAGGCGGCCCAGCGGTCTCGAAGAGACACGCAAGCTGCCTCTTTACTGTCCACCGAAAAGTGACGCCAGCATGCCCACGTCATGCGCGCGCATGACCCCCACGTCGCGCGTTCAACGCAGGTCGTGGGGAAGCGCAGCAGGCGGAACAGTGGTTGCGGTAAAATCCGCCTCAACTGCCCGCACACCGTTCTGGGCCTGGCCCAACAATGTGTTGCGCCTATGTGTGACCCAGGCCCGGGGGCTCCTGTCGGTGTACAAAAGTAGGGGCCTAGCTTTTGACCCCTTTAATTGTGCACGGGCAGTCAGAGCCACCTGCCACGACCACACATGAGCAAGGCAAGAGAGGGAAGCCAGAGAAGAGCCAAGGCCACAGGGACAAGCAAAGCAAAACAACAAAGGACCAAGACCACAAAGGTTGCACGGGAAATACAGGTTGCCCTGGCAAGGACCCTTGCCGAGGGCAGCCCAGCAGCCCCGGCAAGATCCTTGCCGGGGCAGCTCATCCACACCCACTGAGCGAGCCACCTTCGAGCCCACCGACGCTGAGCAGTCGCGTTGGGACAGGGTTCGGGAGGCGCCTCCATGGTGGCATGAGCAATCAAGATCAAATGGGGATAGGAGAGCAACCATCCCCACCGAAGAAACCCACAAGACGCCCCGGCAAGATCCTTGCCGGGGAAGCCAGCGCACCGCGGCAAGACCCTTGCCGGGCCACCCGGCAAGACCATCATCAAGCGCTCCAGCAAGGCCACTACCAGCCCCGCAACAACCAAGTTCCTACCGCCGTTCATGCACAGCCACCGACCCAACCAGCTGGGCAGGCACCTGCGTGGCAGCATGCAGACCTTCGTGGAGCCTCCACCAGCGCGCCACCTCAGCTGCCTGCCTGCCTACATGGCGCTGCATGCGTTGCTGGTCGGGGCGCGTGTCGAAGCCAGGAGGGGCGGCGACGGACGGGACGGGCCTCACCCCCGTCCCCCAATAAAGTGACGGACACCTAAGCCCCGCATTTAATGCGTCTTGCCCTGTAATACTAGCGATAACCTCGCAACGCTGTAGCACTTTCCACCTCCTGTGTGCCACTGTGGCAGCCCCTTTCGCTTATTAAAGGAGGCCCATGGCAATACTGAGAAGGGATTCGGCTCTTTTGAACCTCGCAGCACCCAGAGCTAGTTCGAGAGCTCAAGAACACTAATACAACCACCAAAGCAGGATCGTAGGGGTTTACGCATCTTTGCGGCCCGAACCTGGGTAAATCCCCTGTGTGCCATCCCCTAGTCCCGCTCTTCTCACGATTCCGCGCCCCGCAACCGCAGAAGGGATGCCAGTGGTCCCATAGGTGTCGTTTCCCACCGACAGGAAGGTATCTCATACCCCGGCTCCCAACCTTCTTTGCCAGAAGGCCCAAAACCGTTTGATAGCCTTGTCAAGTTAACCTGATGCAGTGCATGTCCGTGTCCGACACGAACCCTTCAGTTCAAGGACACCCAGCAGCACCCCAATTTTATGTGCCCACCACTAGACGTACTTGACGTGCAAAGATGCAACATCGGGGATGACAATTCTCTTGATATTCATGAGGGATCATTCTATCATTCTAACATGCATAGAAACAAAGAAGCATAACAATCACAAATAAACACATATTGTGAAATAGTATGGATCCTTCATGGACGTTCTTCCAGGTCGGCTCCGACTCCGATGACCATCTAGGAACTCCATCTTGTTTGTCACGCCGGGACGCCAAGCCGCCAACCTGATCTCTATTATCCAACTACTACAACTAGTAATGAATTTACATAGAGTCACAAGTCGACACACAGGTCGTTATACAATATAATGACAGCACTTTGGCTCCTGCCGGCTGACAAACATGACACGCATGCCACGTATAAATTACACACATGCATCAAATACACATGAGCCATACTATTCACATCAAACCTGCAAAACAAAGTTATGCATAGAATCGCATTCTACCGATTTGTGTGTCGGGTACGAAATGCACGGCGCTACGCACACAGCGGTCCCGCTAGCGGGGTTCGAAGGGGCAGCGCCCCTTGCGGGGAAGGATCCGAATCCTCACTAGCTCACACCCACACAAGAACAGATCTCCCGAGGTTGTTTTTCCTCTGTACTAGTTCATCCTCAGCCCCTCGCGAGGCTAATCAACCCCAAAGCAAGACTAGGGTCTTACACCGCAAGGTGGCCCAAACCTGGGTAAACTGTTGTGTCCCTTTCCCTTCTTGTTCATCGAGCTAGGCCGTGGGCGTGGTGAATTTGTTGGCTGGAGAGGTTGAGTTCTTTGCACATGCCCCAGAGTTCGAACCTCTCTTGGGTCTGCGGAGCCCTGAATCTGAGATTTGGCACACCAGGTAGGGGCGTGTCGAAGATCCATTCTCCGTCAGCCACGCTCCGCCCGTGCCGTGTGGTTCCCATGGCAGGTGCTGCCCCACCCGCCGGGCTGCCAGGTGCGTATGGGGGCACCGCGGGCCTCCGGGTTTTCTCCCCCGCCTTGTGACATGTGCAGTGGCCGCCGAAGTTTAGGTCGGAGTTTGCCGTCGCGGTATGATGGCGCGGCGGACCCCGTGGAGTTCCTCCGGGTGTACGCAGAGGCCATCTGGGTGGCTGGCGGAGACGACAAAGTCATGGCGAACTGGCTCCCTATGGCTCTCATAGGCGTGCCTGAAAGTGCTAGTATAGACTAGAGGGAGGGTGAATAGGCGATTTTTATGAAAGTCTTCAAAACTTAGAAGTTTCGAAGACAAACAACAGAAATGACCTAGTTGATATGCAGCGGAAGATAAACTACTGTAAGTAAACCATAGTCAAGTATGCAATGATGTGAAAGCACAGGACTAATAGTAGCTAAGTAGTAAGAATCAGGATGGAAGATAGTATGAAGCCAATTAACAGTAGTAGTCAAGCAATGACGTCAAACAGGTATGACAGATAGGCAATGACTTCACGAAGACAAACTTAAGTAAAGGATGGAAAGGGATAGAACCAGTCGCTTGTTGAAGACATAGGATTTGTTGGACCAGTTCCAGTTGCTGTGACAACTGTACGTCCGGTTAGGGAGGCTGAGATTTAACTCAGAAGACCGTGTCTTCACCTTATTCCCCTTGAGCTAAGGACACCCAGTCCTCGCCCAATCACTCTGGTAAGTCTTCAAGGTAGACTTCCAAACCTTCACAGACTTCGTTCACCGGCAATCCACAATGACTCTTGGATGCTCAGAACGCGACGCCTAACCGGCTGGAGGATTCATAGTCCTCAAGTGTAATAAGTCTTCAGGTCACACAGACAGAAAGACTTCAGTGATGCCTAACACTCTTTGGCTCTGGGTGTTTGGGCTTTGTCCTCGCAAGGATTTCTCTCTCTCAAATGCTTCGAGGTGGGTTGCTCTCAAACGACAAAAGCCGTGCACGAACTCTGAGCAGCCACCAATTTATGGTGTAGGGGGTGGGCTATTTATAGCCACAAGGCAACCCGACCTGATTTGTCCGAAATGACCCTGGGTCACTAAGGAACTGACACGTGTTTCAACGGTCAGATTTCAAACACACGCGACAACTTTACTTGGGCTACAAGCAAAGCTGACTCATCCAGCTCTGGATAAGATTTGCTCTCATTGTCTTCGCTCGAGGACATAGGATTTGAGTTGAGCATCACTTTAGTCACTCTGACTTAGTTCACTTGGACCCCACTTAACAGTACGGTGGTTCCTATGGCTCAACAAAGAAGAAAAGGAAACAACGAAACCACACAGTCTTCGCGCTCCATAGTCTTCACGCAATGTCTTCTCATGTCATAGTCTTCAATATGAATATCTTCTCATACCACCATTGTCTTCAATGTCTTCATACATTTTTAGGGGTCATCTCCGGTAGGTAAACCGAATCAATGAGGGACACTACCTGCGTTATCCTGCAACTCTCACAAACGCATTAGTCCCTCAACCAACTTTGTCGTCAATACTCCAAAACCAACTAGGGGTGGCACTAGATGCACTTACAATCTCCCCCTTTTTGGTGATTGATGACAAACTGGTCGAAGTTTTCAACGGGGATAAAGTATGTGAAATTGTAAGGATAGGGAATTGTCTTCATAAGTAGCAAGGGCTCCCCCTGAAGATGTGCATATAAGTAATTTGCTTTTGGAATGCAAATGCACATGGCAGGTTGTAATTGTGGAGATCCACTTCAACTTATGAAGATAATTTATCATGCATGAAATGATATAGCAAGTAGAATGACATGCATAATGAAAAATGGAGGTCTGCGGAATGATCTAAGTGCGGAAGTTATCATCGCACATGCGGAATTTATCATCGCATCACAGTAAAGCAAATAAGTAGCAGACGACCATCAAGTTTAGGTGTTACAACTCAAAGAACTAAATGTTTCAAAAGCAAGAGTTCTAAGCACGAGGCAAAATATAATGCAACCGCCCATATGAACCCGCTTGAAGACTATCAACTCATACGCTTCTTCCCCTTTTGTCAGTAAAGACAAAAAAGGTTTGAAGACATAGAGCATCTACTCGTCCTCATGAGTAGGTGAAGCAGCAGGGTTATCGTCGTTGGTTGGCGGTGCAGACGAACTTGGTGCAGTGTTGATGCGTGCAGTAGTAGGAGGTGGTGAAGTAGCATCATCTTCATCATCGATCACTCTGGCATTGACAGTTGCCGCGGAGGAAGAATATTCAGAGTCTTCAAGAGATGGAGTGCGACGTAGGATAGCAGTCCGTGGAGGAGTGGAGTCAAACTGGAATCTTTCATTGAAGCCATCGTCTTGAAGATCTGCTTCAGCACTAAGCAGGGTCAAGCTCTTCCATGATCGCCGGCAAGTCTCATGAGCAACAAATGCATTCTTGGTGGCAAGGTTTCGAATGCGATTGACATCCACCAAGAGGCTTTGCATCTGTCTCTTGAGCCAAAAGTGATGTTTATCCTGTTTCTAATGAAGGGCCACAAGAAGTTCTTGGTCATTGAGAATGCGAGAACGCTTCCGAGGCCTTTGGGCAATGGTGCTTTCAGTGGCTTTAGTAGGTGCTCGATGAGGCAGACGAGTACTTACAGCCAATGGATAGATTCGTGTTGTTGCTTGAACACCTTCAATGGGTTGAGTGAAGCTTTGGTGCTCGGCATTCTGAAGACAAAGAGGCTTCTTGGCAGGGTCAGACTATATGGCTTCAACTGACATATCAACCTCTGGTAAAAAGATCAGATGATTGTGAGCAGACGGTTGATAGTTGACAGATGAGTGTCGCTTGATGAGGCGCATGACCCATGGAGCATAAAACTTCAGACCAAACAGGTCAGATCCAGAAGCAGCAAGTTGCCTGATGAAGAATTCTTGAGTATTGAAGCTGATGCCATTGAGAATGTAAAAGACCAAAGTCTTCATAGCTCCTTCAAGTTTGGCCGCTGATGAATGTCCTTTGATAGGCCATAGAGTTTGCCTGATAATATGATATATTGTGCGTGGCAGATACTCAGGGTCTTCAACAAAGAACTCTGTTGGATATTCAGCGTCAGATGGCAAGGGCTTCATCATGCTCAACATCTGGCTCATGTTGGGTTCTGGCTTATGGAAGATGCTCTCCAATGCATTGTGGTGTAGCTGACAATCAGGCTCATATAGCTCTCCAGGAGTGGCTAGCCCTGTAAGCTCGATGATGTCAAGAGCTTTGGCTTCATGATGAACGTTTCTGGTCATCCACTCGAGGACCCATGTCTTGATATCTCTGTTGTAGCCGCGAATGTGTAGAGTAGCATAGAATTGAAGCAATAGCTCTTCATTCCAGTGTTCTTTGCCTGTCACAAAGTTGAGCAGACCAGCATCACGAAAACAATCAAGTGCTTCTTCTAAGCACGACAGTCCAGCAATGGCTTCAGTGTCAAGGCGCATATGAGGGAAAATGTGCCCTTGATCATATAGAACGCAGGAGTAATAGCTTCGTTGTTGACAGCTCCAGAGCTGATCTGATGATATCCTTGGTTTGGAGTAGGGGTTCTTGGCGCTTTCAAATAATGTATTGTGGCTTTTGAAGCCATTAGCATTGAAGGACCCTGGTGAGTTTGCAGTACCTGGAAACCTTGGCAGTCTTGGCTTGGGCTTCTGGACCTGAGGCCTATGCTCAACATGATAGTCAAATTGAGGTCCAGAGGCAGTAGGCGGAGGTACCAGAATGGGCCATCGAACAGTGGTTAGCTGACCATGACTGTATGCTTGCTCAATTGTATGGGGCCTTGGTGGCGGAACAGGAGCAGTGGCAACAGCTGAGGCTTCAGGCTGCACAGCAAGTGCTTCGGGAGCAGTTGCCTCATTAGCTTCAGGCGCAGTGGCCTCATTAGCTTCAGGCCCAGTGGCCTCATTAGCTTCAGGCACACTGGTTGGTGCAGGCTCCACATTAGCGTCAGCCATGACTACGTCATTGGCTTCATTGGCATTGGTGGTGGCAGCTTCAACATTTTCAACCTCCTCTTGATGAAGAGGAGGGTTGGGCACTGGCACGTTCACATCAGGAACAACTTCTTCAATTACAGGGGGAGTAGGGACACATATGTCTTCTTGATTCTCTTCGGCTGATGCAACCGGAATGTCTTCAGCAGCTTGGGCTTCAGACTCGGAGACATTCACAGTGGGAGTGGGTTCAGAAAAGACTTGACGTGCAACAGGTGGACGTTGCACTTCTCCTTCTGGAACGCTCGACAGAGGGACTTGAGGCCTTTGTCCTTTGTGCAGCCTGCGAAATGCTGGCAATGCCTTTGGAGATGGAGTTGGCTGGGCCTCAAAGTCTTCATCTTCTTCTTGCACGGGTGGTGTAGCTTGTTGTTGTTGTTGGGGAGTACTTGGGGAGTCTTGTTGCTGTGGGTGATCAGCCCATGATGCATCCTGAGCAATTGGCGTCAGAGGACGACCAATTCTGATGAGTTCGCTGTTTGTAAGAACAGACGATGATACCATGTTGTGTTCGATCTGAGGAAGAACTTCATCATCTTCAACATTGTCATCATGACCAATGTCTTTAGCAATGGTGGTTCCAGCTGCTGGAATATCTTCAGCTTCATGAGCAGGCTCATGAACTATCACCCTTCTTTCTTGATGTTCTGACGCAGGGCGAACCACTAAAATGGGTTCAACAACTAAGGGCTCTGTGGGAGCAGCCCTAGTCTTCTTGGTCTTGCGCTTCTTCTTGGATGGAGCAGCATCAGAGGCTTCAGTATTCTTCCTCTTTCTGGCTTCAGCCTCGGCAGCCCTCATCTTCTTCTATTCTGAAGCGGTTGTGGTGACCTTTGGCTTCGAGCCAGTCATGCTGCTTGGGAAGATAATGCGAGGGGCTTCATGGCTTGAAGGTGCAGGCTGGTCATCAGGAAGCTTCTTCTTTTTCTTTGCAGCCATCCTGGGGTCAATGCCAGGACGACCAAGTGACTTGCGCTTCTCAGCCTCATTATAGGCAAGCACACACTTATCAGCCAAACTCTTCATGCGCTCTCGAGAGCTCTGAGCTTCTTGGCGCTTCTTCAAAAAAGCTTCTTTAAGCTCATGCAACATGATCTTGAAATTTCTGACGTCTTGAACACTTAGCTTGGCCACATGCTTCTTGAATTGAGCCTTCTCATAATCAATTTTGTTCTTCAGCTCAACGATGCGCTGAGCGAGAGCTAGCTCAGAAGCAATGGCGCCATTGAAGGCGACACTGAGGCCAATGGGAAGCTGCAAATCTTCAAAGCTGAGATTGGGGGTGTCGAACCACTCATCAATGAAGTTATGAATGATTGCCACATCAAAGAGAGGCAAGTTGTTGAAGATCTCTGCTTCTTCCTTGCTCTTTATCAGTTGCTCAAGGGCATCATCAGCAAGATCTTCATCACTAGACAGATTAATGGGTTCTTCACGCAGAATGGCGGCAGGAGTCAAGGCTTGATCAGTATGCCTGACAAGTTGCTTTTTCTTCTCCGTCTTCTTGGAGATACGGGATTGATCTTCAGAGTGCACACTGGCTTCAGGAGGTGTAGTGGCCAGAGGCTTCGCATGTGAAGCTTTTGGATGTGCTGATTTAGAAGCCTTTGGCTTCTTTTGCTTCTGCGGCTTCAGAGGAGGAGCTAGGGCTTCATCAGTGTCAGCATCATTATCAGAATGATCTACTCTGGCACCCTGAACCAAGATGTAGGTGATGAGGCTGTCAAGGTTGGAGAAGGGGCCGATGACATTAGGTTTTGCATCACGAGAGCCGTCAGCACGAGGAGCAGAGGGACCGGGGTTGAAGTCTAATCCCAATGACTTCTTGTTTTCCTTGGCCGAAGCCTTTGCATGCTGGAAGTTGCGCTTGAAGAGATTATCATCACGAGACCAGAGTAATGATGTGGGATCGGCATTCTCAGGCTGAGGTCCACGGACCATGCAGGGATAGAAATCTTGTGCAATAGCTTCAGCTCAGTTCTTGGGTTGAAGGCCTCGATAGAGAATATCGCCCCAAGGACTCTTGATTGCATTCTTCTCTGCATATTCCTTGGTTACGAACTTGTACTTGAACCACTCTTCAGCCCAATAGCGTCGAATCCATTGGATTCGTGTCTTGCGCTAATGATAAGTCTCTTCAGGATCTGTCTTGTAGAGCTCAGCTAGGTCATCAGGCAGATCTTTGGATATTCCTTCTCTGCGCTATCTGCCACCCTTCCTTGCTGATTTTTCTGCAGCCATGAACTTCAAACTGAATGGCTTCAATATGTTCAAAGGCTTCAGAGACTTACGCTTGCTGGTCAGGCAGGAACTGGCTTCAGGAGAATTGATATGATGCTGTAAGTATTCTGCAAACGAATGCAGACTATGAGAACCAAGGGATTCTCCCACGGACATGTACCTGTGACAGCATTAGAGATGCGAGGGAAGGGGAAGAGGTCATATGCATTTTCAGAAGATTTTGAAGATAAATCAGTTTGAAGACATTGACCTCATGATGCGAAGACATTCACTTATATAGGTGAGTTGGTTCCAGATTTGTACCAATCCGTGAATAAGTACAAGTGAGGAATCAAACTAGACAGGAAATCTAAGTGAATTGACTAGGCAGTATGAGATGAATCTTGAAGATCAAAAAGGTGGTAAAATAGAGTTATAATTACCGCACGAAGAACTGCTAGATGGGATGAATAGGAGACCGAGCAGTTCAGCCCATCGTGCCCTAACTTGGCGACGGAGGACACCTACAGCGACGACGGAGAGGACGATGTCCGCGGCCGGCGTGAGGACGGCGTCGGAGAAGTCGCGGCAGCTAAGCGCTTCGTCGCCGGCGTCGTCGAGAGCTAGCGGTGGCGCTAGGGTTTTGACGAGGTGGGGAGGTGGAAGAAGGATTTCTTTACCGCAGGGGACAAGTATTTATAAGTAGGTGAGCGGCACAGCGCAATTACGCTGGTGCCCCTGGCGGTTCACATCTGAGGGGCACGTGGCAAGCATGCAACATACTCAGAGTTGTCCCACGTTCCCACGCCCGCCAGGCATGTCGGAGAGTTGTTCCGGCTTTACCGGATTTCAACAATAAAGATAAGTCATTTAAAACAAATTTAATGTTTGTCTCTTTGCCTTCTGCTGACTAGGACGCAGAGAAGACATTCGACAGTTTCAATAGAATGCATATGATTTGGACAGATAGAGTTTGAGATAGAAAGCATAGAGAGGTTAGGGTCCGATCACATTCACTTAGTTCAGAAGATTCAACTTGAAGACATAGCTATAAGTGAATGCTGTAGAGGACAGAACACTAGTATATTCATATATATATCAGAAAGCAATCAAATCATCATAGCGCAGAAAATCATGAAGATAAATTGAAACTGAAGACAAACCAAATGCGAAGTCTTTGCAAAAGTAACGCCACGAGTGAAACACTTCAAACAGAGAAATTTGGTGGTGGCGTTACCCACCGTATAGGAAGTATTAGACCCAGACACGGCGCACAATTATCGTGGCGCTCCGAAGTCAAATTCCAGGTTAATGTATTCACACTCAGAGTGTAAATCTTCATTGATTGAAGATATACATTACTTTGTGTGTTGCACATCTAAGTCATCAACATGCATAAGTGTTAGGATGTGTGCCTGATCATAGGACATTAGAGGATTCCAAGATATTTAGCTCACACCGTAACTTGCAAAACCTTTTCTCATCCAAGGGCTTTGTGAAGATATCTGCCAGTTGCTCTTCAGTGTTGTCATGAATGATGTCAATATCTTTCTTCATGACATGATCTCTGAGAAAGTGATGACGAATTTCAATGTGCTTTGTCTTCGAGTGCTGGACTGGATTGTTTGCTATCTTGATGGCACTTTCGTTGTCGCAGAAGAGAGGTACTTGTTTCAGATTGATGCCATAGTCCTTGAGAGTTTGCTTCATCCATAGAAGCTGAGCACAATAGGATCCAGCAACAATGTATTCAGATTCTGCAGTTGAGAGTGATACACAATTCTGCTTCTTTGAAGACCAACAGACAAGTGATCGACCAAGAAAATGGCATGTGCCTGATGTAGACTTGCGATCCACTTTGTCACCAGCATAATCAGCATCCGAGAATCCAACCAAATCAAATTTTGAGCCCTTGGGATACCATAATCCGAGTGTTGGGGTGTAAGCCAAATATCAAAGAATTCGCTTCACAGCTAAGTGATGCGATTCCTTTGGTGCCGCTTGGAATCGAGCACACATGCAAACACTAAGCATAATATCTGGCCTAGATGCACATACATAAAGTAAAGAACCAATCATGGAGCGGTATACCTTTTGATCGAACTCTTTGCCATTATCGTCAGGACCAAGATGGTGTTTGGCTGGCATTGGCGTCATATAACCTTTGCAGTCTTCCATTCCAAACTTCTTTAGACAATCTTTGAGGTATTTTTCTTGAGATATGAAGATGCCATTTCTTTGCTGACGAATTTGAAGACCAAGGAAGAACTTCAGCTCACCCATCATGGACATCTGATATTGCTCTTGCATCATGTACCCAAACTCATCATTATACTTCTGGTTGGTGCAGCCGAAGATTATGTCATCCACATATATTTGGCACACAAACAGTTCACCATCATATGTCTTCGTGAAGAGTGTGGGATCAAGGGATCCTGGTTTGAAGCCTTTGCTCTTCAGGAAGTCTTTGATTGTATCATACCATGCGCGAGGAGCTTGTTTGAGGCCATACAGTGCTTTGTTCAGCTTGTACACCATATCAGGATGTTTTGGATCTTCAAAGCCAGGTGGTTGAGCTACATATACTTCTTCTTCAATCTTGCCATTTAGAAATGCACTCTTCACATCCATTTGATATAGCAAGATGTTGTGGTGATTAGCATAGGCTAGCAGTATGCGAATAGCTTCAGGCCTAGCAACAGGAGCAACTGTTTCATCGAAGTCAATTCCTTCAACTTGAGTATATCCTTGAGCCACAAGACGTGCTTTGTTTCTGACGACTTGACCATGCTCATCTTGCTTGTTTCGATATATCCATTTTGTTCCAATAATGTTATGCTTCCGAGGGTCAGGTCGCTTGACAAGTTCCCAAACATTATTCCGCTTGAACTGTTGAAGTTCTTCTCGCATGGCTTGAATCCATTCAGGTTCCATAAAAGCTTCAACAACTTTCTTGGGTTCTGATATTGACACAAATGAAAAGTGTCCACAGAAGTTTGCTAGCTGTGTTGCTCTTGATCGGGTGAGTGGACCAGGTGCATTGATGCTATCAATTATTTTCTCTATTTGTACTTCATTTGCAACACGAGGATGAACAGGACAAAGACTTTGCTCTTGCTGATCATTATCATTATTGGGAGGATTGTCTTCGGTCTGAGCATTATATTTAGGTTGGCTTGGGGCAGAAATGGTAAGTTCCTCTTCAGGCTGTGCTTCAGAAGGCATGATTTCACCAGTTCCCATCAACTTGATAGATTCACTTGGAGAAGCTTCATCTAGTGTACTTGGCAGGAGTTCTCTTTCTGAACCATTAGTTTCATCAAATTTCACATCCACAGTTTCGACGATCTTATAGAGAAAGAGGTTGAAGACTCTGTAGGAGTGTGAGTCCTTTCCATAGCCAAGCATGAAGCGTTCGTGAGCCTTAGGTGCAAATTTTGACTTGTGATGGGGATCCTTGATCCAGCATCTAGCTCCAAATACTCTGAAGTAACTGACATTTGGCTTCTTGCCAGTAAGGAGCTCATAGGATGTTTTGTTCAGAAGCTTATGGATGTACACACGATTGATGATGTGACAGGCTGTATCAATAGCTTCAGGCCAGAACTTTCTTGGTGTCTTGTATTCATCTAGCATTGTTTGAGCCATCTCAATGAGGGTTCTGTTTTTGCGCTCAACAATGCCATTTTGCTATGGTGTGTATGGAGCAGAGAACTCATGAGTGATTCCCATTGTATCCAGATACAGATCAAGTCCTGTGTTCTTGAATTCAGTGCCATTGTCACTTCTGATATGCTTGATCTTCATGCCATAATTGTTCATTGCTCGATTGGCGAAGCGCCTGAAGACATCTTGCACTTCAGTCTTGTAAAGAACTATATGAACCCATGTGTACCTTGAGTAGTCATCAACAATGATGAAGCCATAGAGATAGGCAGTTGTTGTGAGGGTGGAGTAGTGAGTAGGTCCAAATAAGTCCATGTGTAACAGCTCGAAGGGTTGAGATGTTGTCATGATTGTCTTCGAGGGGTGCTTTGCCCTTGTCATCTTTCCAGCTTCACAGGCACCGCACAAATGATCCTTCTTGAACTTGACATCTTCGATGCCACTAACATGCTTCTTCTTGATGAGTGAGTGTAAGTTCCTGATGCCAGCATGTCCTAGCCTTCGATGCCAGAGCCAGCATTCTGAAGCTTTTGTGAGAAGACATACGGCAAGCTATGGACCTGCTGAGAAATCTACCATGTATAGATCATCTTTTCGATACCCTTCAAAGACTAGAGATTTGTCAGATTCCATTAGTATAAGGCAACGATATTTTCCAAATATCACAATCATGTTCAAGTCACAAAGCATTGAGACAGACATTAAGTTGAAACCAAGGGATTCAACAAGCATCACTTTATCCATGTGTTGATCCTTTGAGATTGCAACTCTACCTAGACCCAATACCTTGCTTTTACCAGTGTCATCAAATGTGATGTGACTCTTGTCGGATGGACGTAAGGTTGAGTCCATGAGAAGACTTCGATCACCAGTCATATGATTTGTGCATCCATTGTCCATAATCCATTCTGAAGCTTTTGGTGATGTACGCTACAATGCAGTTAGGAGGATAGGCTTCACAAGAGTGTTGTGAAGCATAAGCATTTGGCACATATAGGGATTGTCACAGCTTATATCAAAGTTAGGACATATAGTATGACTGATAAGCGAATTAGATGTGAAGTATATAGAATGACATTTTATCATGCGTCCTAAATGTGTTTTAGGTCCCCAGCAATGGTATTGGACGCCATTGATTGCTGGCTGGAGACCGTATTCCGCAAAAGAGAGTTAGTTCTTCTTTGCCACCCACATCTTCAGGGGTGGCTTAGAAGCAATGAGTCTAAGTGCAGCATCTAAGAATTTTGGCTTTGGAGCCCTAGCAAATAGCCTTGCAGGAGATGAATGATACTCATATGAATAAGCAGAAAAGTTCTTAGTTCTATGAACATAGCGGTTCGAAGATACATGCTCATATTCATAAGTCTGAGCATGATTTCCCTGCAAAACATTGGCGTTAGGGTGACTCAAGTGAGTCCTGTATCTGTATGATGCCTTTGGACCATATGAAGCTATAGGTCTGGGGTTTGTCTTCTTCCTTGGTGGTGTCATCACGACATTCACCGGAAGATTCTCAATGTACTGCTTAGGTACCCAGATCTTCTTCATAGGTGGTCCATTCCTGCAGTTAGTACCAATGTACCTGGCAAACACTTCACCATTCTGATTTTTGAACAGCTTATAGTTTGCATCAAAGGATTCATCAATGATAATAGGATTAGCACAAGTAAAGCCAGATAAAGTGGATGGGTCTACTGAAGGTTCCTTTGCAGCAACCCATGTGGTTTTGGGGTACTGCTCAGGCTTCCAGTACGAGCCATCAACATTCATTTTCCTCTCGAACCCAACACCCTCTTTCCTAGGGTTTCGGTTCAGAATCTGCTTTTTGAGGACATCGCAGAGTGTCTGATGTCCCTTCAAACTTTTGTACATCCCTGTTTCAAGCAATGTGTTCAACATAGCATTTTCATCAGCAATGGCAGTGGTATCCTCCGCAGAGGGGTTAGTAACCACATCAGTAGGTGAAGACAATGAAATAGTAGCAGCGGTGGAACATTCTGCAACAGATGTAGCGTTATCACGCTCAATGCATTTTAGACATGGTGGTTCAAATCCATCCTGAGCGAAACTGGTCTGTTGAGCGCGAAGTGACTCATTCACTTTTTGAAGATCTTCATGAGTCGCTCTCAATTTCTCAAGCTCTTGTTTCCTTTGAAGATAATCATAGGAGAGCCTTTCATAAGTAGTTGAGAGCATTTCATGACGACCTTCAAGTTCTTGGTACTTAGCATGAAGATTTTTTATGTCTTCAACTAAGGACTGTGAACGTGTCATTTCCGCATCCAACAGGTCACACTTTTGTCTAACAGTTTTTGAGTATGTTCCATAGCCTTTTGTTGTTCAGTTGCAATTTTAGCAAGTGTTTTGTAGCTTGGTTTGGATTCACAATCAGAGTCATCTTCACTTGATGTTTGAAAGTAAGCATCGCGTGATTTTACCTTGGCACCACGTGCCATGAAGCAGTAGGTAGGAGTAGGATCGTCTTCGTCATTAGCTTCAGCGTTGGTGTGGAAGTCATTGTTTTCAGTGTTGAAGATGGACTTGGCAACATAGGCTGTGGCTAGAGCCAGACTTGCAACGCCAGGGTCAGACTCCTCTCCAGACTCCACCTCCGCCTCCTCAGAAGCAGACTCCTCCTCTGAATCCATTTCCTTGCCAACAAAAGCACGAGCCTTGCCAGATGAGCTCTTCTTGTATGATGAAGACTTGGAAGAAGACTTAGAAGAAGACTTAGAGGATTTCTTCTTCTTCTTGTCATCAGAATCATATTCCTTGCTCTTCTTCTTCTTCTTCTTCTTCTTCTCATTATCCCACTGTGGACACTCAGATATGTAGTGACCAGGTTTCTTGCACTTGTGGCAGGTTCTCTTCTTGTGGTCATGGGTGGACGCTTCATAATTCCTTGAGCTGGATGGTGAAGACTTTCTGAAGCCTTTCTTCTTAGTGAATTTCTGGAACTTCTTCACAAGCATAGCAAGTTCCTTTCCAATGTCTTCAGGATCTTCAGAACTGCAGTCAGATTCTTCTTCAGATGAGGAAACAACTTTTGCCTTCAAAGCGCAAGTTCGCCATAGTTTGGGCCATAGATATCTCTTTTCTCAGATAGCTGGAACTCATGTGTGTTGAGCCTCTCAAGTATATCAGACGGATCGAGTGTCTTGAAGTCAGGACGTTCTTGTATCATGAGGGCAAGGGTGTCAAAGGAGCTGTCGAGTGATCTCAGTAGTGTCTTGACGATTTCATGCTTGGTGATCTCAGTTGCGCCAAGAGCTTGAAGTTCATTTGTGATGTCAGTGAGGCGATCGAATGTGAGCTGGACATTTTCATTGTCATTTCTCTTGAAGCGGTTGAAGAGGTTGTGAAGAACACTGATTCTTTGATCTCTCTGGGTTGATACGCCTTCGTTGACCTTGGATAGCCAGTCCCAGACTAGTTTCGATGTTTCTAGAGCACTCATACGGCCATACTGTCCTTTGGTCAGATGACCACAGATAATGTTCTTGGCAGTAGAGTCTAGTTGAATGAACTTCTTGACATCAGCAGGGGTGACACCTTCACCAGTTTTGGGAGCGC
This sequence comes from Triticum aestivum, assembly GCF_018294505.1. NCBI lineage: Eukaryota > Viridiplantae > Streptophyta > Magnoliopsida > Poales > Poaceae > Triticum > Triticum aestivum. Next base: position 282,306,666 of record NC_057810.1, on the reverse strand, counting down.
CGTTCTTGACGACATACCAGAGGTCGACATCAATGGCTTCAAGATGCATACGCATCTTATTCTTCCAGTAGGGATATTCTGTTCCATCGAACACGGGGCAAGCAGCGGAGACTTTGATTATCCCTGCAGTCGACATAGCTGAAACTCCAGGTGGTTAAACCGAATCACACAGAACAAGGGAGTACCTTGCTCTGATACCAATTGAAAGTGCTAGTATCGACTAGAGGGGGGGTGAATAGGCGATTTTTATGAAAGTCTTCAAAACTTAGAAGTTTCGAAGACAAACAACAGAAATGACCTAGTTGATATGCAGCGGAAGATAAACTACTGTAAGCAAACCATAGTCAAGTATGCAATGATGTGAAAGCACAGGACTAATAGTAGCTAAGTAGTAAGGATCAGGATGGAAGATAGTATGAAGCCAATTAACAGTAGTAGTCAAGCAATGAAGTCAAATAGGTGTGACAGATAGGCAATGACTTCACGAAGACAAACTTAAGTAAAGGATGGAAAGGGATAGAACCAGTCGCTTGTTGAAGACATAGGATTTGTTGGACCAGTTCCAGTTGCTGTGACAACTGTACGTCTGGTTAGGGAGGCTGAGATTTAACTCAGAAGACCGTGTCTTCACCTTATTCCCCTTGAGCTAAGGACACCCAGTCCTCGCCCAATCACTCTGGTAAGTCTTCAAGCTACACTTCCAAACCTTCACAGACTTCGTTCAACGGCAATCCACAATGACTCTTGGATGCTCAGAATGCGACGCCTAACCGGCTGGAGGATTCACAGTCCTCAAGTGTAATAAGTCTTCAGGTCACACAGACAGAAAGACTTCAGTGATGCCTAACACTCTTTGGCTCTGGGTGTTTGGGCTTTATCCTCGCAAGGATTTCTCTCTCTCAAATGCTTCGAGGTGGGTTGCTCTCAAACGACAAAAGCCGTGCACAAACTCTGAGCAGCCACCAATTTATGGTGTAGGGGGTGGGCTATTTATAGCCACAAGGCAACCCGACCTGATTTGTCCGAAATGACCCTGGGTCACTAAGGAACTGACACATGTTCCAACAGTCAGATTTCAAACACACGCGGCAACTTAACTTGGGCTACAAGCAAAGCTGACTCATCCAACTCTAGATAAGATTTGCTCTCATTGTCTTCGCTCGAAGACATAGGATTTGAGTTGAGCATCACTTCAGTCACTCTGACTTAGTTCACTTGGAGCCCACTTAACAGTACGGTGGTTCCTATGACTCAACAAAGAAGAAAAGGAAACAACGAAACCACACAGTCTTCGCGCTCCATAGTCTTCACGCAATGTCTTCTCATGTCATAGTCTTCAATATGAATATCTTCTCATACCACCATTGTCTTCAATGTCTTCATACATATTTAGGGGTCATCTCCGGTAGGTAAACCGAATCAATGAGGGACACTACCTGCGTTATCCTGCAATTCTCACAAACGCATTAGTCCCTCAACCAACTTTGTCGTCAATACTCCAAAACCAACTAGGGGTGGCACTAGATGCACTTACAGTGCCCTGCTCCTGGATACTTAACCTGCCGGAGTCCTCGGTGGCCTCCTGGGAGGAGCCGCGTGGCATGTTTATTGCACACTTCGTGGTGCCGGCGCCCCACGCCGTCGCAGCCATCCTCGGCGGGTCACAGGTGTCCGCCTCAAGCCGCCACGCCAAGCAGCTCTTTCGGCAGGTAGGGGCTGCCCAGTCATGGCGGGGGGCTCCTCCAGGTTCGGCGGCGCCCAAGGCCAACCTTGTCTTCGACTCCAGGGACCACCTCGAGACCACGGTCGACGCTGGTCCACTCCCCAAGCTCTGCACCCCCACCATCTGCAATCGTTACCGTCACTAGGACCCTCGTCGATGGCGGAGCCGGTCTCAACATCCTCTCCGGGGAAACCTCCGGCCTCCTCCATGTGCCTTACGACCGGCTCGTCCCCACCAGGCCTTTTTCAAGGGTAACTGATGGCTCCACCCTACCACTGGGACAGATCTGCCTCCTCGTCACCTTTGGTACGCACGACAACTACAACACCGAGCTCATCAACTTCCACGTCGCCCGCACATGTATTCTGTACAATGCATTTCTCGAGTATCCAGCCCTCGCCAAGTTCATGGCAGCGGTCCACCCCGGCTACAACGTCATGAAGATGCCGGGAAGCAGTGGCGTCCTCACTGTGGCGAGGGACACGAAGGATGCGCTCATGGCCCTCAAGCTCTCTTTCAAGGCCGCGACGGCCATGCAGCCAGACGCGGGGGGCGCTCTGGAGGTCCTGGAGGCTGCGCCAGCGAAGAAGAAACAGTTGTTGTTGGGTTCTACGGTAGGGTGCGTCGACTGAAAATTAAAATTTTCCTACACGCAGACCATCCACGAACATGCTACGGGAGATGGATCACAGTTCGTTACCACTAGACGCGCAGTGCCGTGCAGCGGAAGAAGAGTTGGGCAGCGTGTCCGCGTGGATCGTCTACTCCTCGTCCGATCTCCCTCGAACAGCCGGTCGTCCAATCCCACATATGAGTTCGCCGGAGCAGCGCAAGTGCACCGCCTCTAACGGTATACGCGCGTGCAGGAGGAACACCGTGTGGCGGACTGCTAGGTCCGATCACATAGTCGGTAGCGAGTGGAGGTGGCTATTCGCAACACATGCAAACCCTAGTCGCAGCCGAAGCGATCAACCGCATGAGTGTGCCGCACCTCCACTTTATATAGGCATCTATCGCGGGATCAACACTTGGGCCTCGCACGGATCCTAAAGCCCAAAGTCTACTCGGTCACGTTCCTAGTCCAGTTCGGATCACATCCGACCAGTGTCCTACGAATCGACCTCGTAGGTTCCTTCCCTTAAGCGCGCGACCCCTTAGGTTCAAGTTGGCTTGGTCACAGTTTGGATCACCTCCGATTTGCACGGTTGGTAGCGGCCTCTAGCAAGGCGTGCCGACCACCAAGCAGACTATGAAGCTAGTTAGGCGAACCTGTACAACATGTCACACTTCCGTTCCCTTTGCCGCATGATATATGTTGTCGGGCTCAAGGCGAGACTGTCATCCTTGTGCTAGCCCGACCTCTTTCTCGTTCCAGTGATACTGACCACAGACCGGATTATCTCATAATCCTTGTCGCATGGCCATGCTTATCCTGGTCGGATAACACGAGGGGCCCAGAGTATAGCTCTCCTGATCGGAGGGGCAAATCCCATCTTGCTCGACCATGTCTCGCAGCATGGGACTGGACAAACCTGAAACCTACCTTTGTAACTACCCAGTCACGGAGTAGCATTTGGTCGGCCCAAAGCAAGACTGTCACCATCCCGAGTACATGCGTCAGCTCAGGTCTTAGGACATAGAACGTATGTTGTACTAGAGACTCACAGATGACATATCGCTGCATCCCATAGTTGGGTCTGTCCGACTCGGACCTTATCTCGACTCAGATCCGACTACGTCGAAGTCAGATCCAACCAAACCTTTCCAAGTCCATATTATCCGGTTAGCATCCAATGCTTCATGGGTAATGAGACCGAGCCATTGACTGTGTCATATGCTAGTCTAGTCGGCTGCGTCCACACAACCCTTTCGACTAGGGACCTTTTAGGACAGTCATCATACAATGCATAGTCCCACAAACAAGTCACTTACTTGCTGATACACATCATTGATAATGTCCAAGGACTATCTTTATTCATAAACACATAGGAAATATCATCATACATGATTGCCTCTAGGGCATATCTCCAACAGTTGTTCTCCCAAGATCGGTCCGAGATGAAGCAGGTGCCGGTCGATGACGACAGGGTATCAGGCCCCACCTTCACCATAGGCGCCGGCCTTCCCTCGGACCAGGAAGAAGTGCTGGTTAGCTTCCTCCGTGAGAACAAGGACGTGTTTGCATGGGAGTGATGTCTACTACGCAACTTTATTCTTGTAGACACGTGTTGGGCCTCCAAGCGCAGAGTTTTGTAGGACAGTAGCAATTTTCCTCAAGTGGATGACCTAAGGTTTATCAATCCGTGAGAGGTGTAGGATGAAGATGGTCTCTCTCAAACGACCCTACAACCAAATACAAGAAATCTCTTGTGTCCCCAACACGCCCAATACAATGGAAAATTGTATAGGTGCACTAGTTCGGCGAAGAGATGGTGATAAAAGTGTAATATGGATGGTAGAAATATGTTTTTATAATATGAATAAATAAAAACAGCAAGGTAGAAAATAGTAAACAGGCACAAAAACGGTGTTGCAATGCTCAAAAATGAGGTCTAGGGTCCGTACTTTTGCTAGTGCAACCTCTCAACAATGCTAACATAGTTGGATCATATGATTATCGCTCGAAGTGCAATAAAGAATCACTCCCGAGTTCCTATTAGCGGAGAACAAAAGATAGGAATTGTTTGTAGGTCACGAAACCACCTCAAAGCTATTCTTTCCATTCGATCTATTCAAGAGTTCATAGTAAAATAACACAATGTTATTTTTTTCGTTCGATCTATTCTAGAGTTCGTACTAGAATAACACCTATCGAATTTCGGGTTTCGGCAGACCCTTGAGGTTCGAACACTGGGGTGCGCACGAAGATCTTTCCCCTACCAGCTCACGTCTCGAAGGCTCGCATGGAATCTAAGCTAGCAAGAAGAACACACAAGGGACACGAGGTATACTAGTTCGGGCCACTATTGTGGTGTAATACCCTACTCTAGTTTGTGGTGTGGTGGATTGCCTCAGAGGCTGATGATGAACAATACAAAGGGAGAACAACCTCGCGAGGGCTGTTCTTGAGCTGGTGCGATGAACTGCTTGGTTGAGTTCAGACGCCTCTCTCTAATCTATGCGTGATCTGGATTCTCTCTCCCCTACTCTGCGGTGGCTAGTCCTATTTATAGAGGGAGGCCCCGGGCCTCTTCCCAAATAATGAGCGGGAAGGGCGCCAACAATTGGCCATTTTGAAGGGGAACATCTAGTACACTTATCCTGACTAAAGTTGGTCTGACGATGACGCTGTCCTGGGCTCCACGATGACCTCCATCCTGCCATTCTGCTGGTCTTGGTCTTGTTGCACCGAAACGGTAACCTTTGCCTGATGCCTTGGCCTGTGCTTGCCCCCTTTGCACCGAAGGGGAAACAAGGACACTGTGCAGGCCGGCCCCCGCCTGGCGCCCGCCTGGTTTCAATCGTCATGGCTTGCGTCACTGTTCCTCGCGAGTGACCCTGCCTTGATCTCTCCGCCTCCTCGCGAGCCTGCCTGGTGAGGCTACTCCTGAGGAAGCTTCCTGTCGTCCACCCCGCGAGGCTTGGCCCCTCGCGAGGGTCTTGAGCTTGAGCTGATGAAGCTGGGCTGCACTGGGCCCCCACTTGAGCCACGCCGCAGGCCGCAGGCAGGCAAGTCTAGGGACCCCCGTTCCCAGAACGCCGACAGTAGCCCCCGGGCCCAAGGCACGCCCGGACTTGGCTTAGCAGAGAAGCGAAGGGGCAAGTGTGAAGCGCTACTGGCCCCAATAGCCCGCGGACTTGGGCGCCGCGTGGCGATTTATTGGACGTGGGCGTCTCCGCTTCCGCACGACGCCTCGGCAACCGCATGACTTGACAAGTCCCTGCATGCAAAAATGGGTCATGATTATCTGCAATCTTGGTGGTCGACGGTTGGCCTTCTCCGGCTATATGTACGGGACGGCGCGAGCCCTTCCAGTCCATCCCTTCCTGCTACTCCCTTTCTTCTTCTTCCTCGCCCTTGCTCCTCCTTACGCCAATGGCACCAATCCGCCGGTTTCTGTAGAAGAGAAGGGAAAGGCCCCCCGAGAGGGTCCCGACCCGCTTCCGCCGAAGAAGCGGCTAGTCCTCTGCCGCCGAGACGAGGGTGCTCGGCAGGAGGTGTCGAGGCCTTGGTTTGAGCGGCCGCCGCCTGGGTTTTCGCTGCCCTTGTACACCCGAATCGAGGGCCCTAGAGAAGAAGGCGCCGAGCGACCCGACGGTGCCGCCGTCGACGCCGGCGGGTTACGGCGGTGTGCGTCTTTCCTTCTGGAGTCCATGCCGAGGGCTCCTCTCACGAGCTTGTGCTCCACGCAGCCATGCCTCCTCGATTCTGGATTCGCCTTCCTCCCTCCTTCGCCTTCGAGATCCCGCCGAGGGGGCCTCTTGAGCTCTGGCTGTAGCACGCTGACTGCAGTACCCCTGCGACCGGAGTGGAGGTCGAGGTTGTCGCTCTGGGCAAGGTCTACATGACCCATGGCTAGGGCGAGATCGCCCGGGTCTGCCAGATAGGGGGCGCCCTTGTAATCCACCTTGAATACGATGGCGCCTCCTTGCTGTTCTTCAAGGTCTTCGACGCGGAAGGACGCCGGCTGGTATGCTGCCCCAAGAAAGGTGGCCAGGGCATCGTCGTGGCGAGGACCAGGACTGCCAACCGCTTCCCCAACAGCTCCTTAGGCAGCAGTGGAGGAGCCGGAGGGTCCAGCGACTCCGCCGAGCTTTACGCGACTCTGGAGACAAGCAACGACAGCTACGAGCCCCCGAGCCCGTGCCGCACCTGGAGCAGGGCAGCTGCATCAGGCCGCCAACGCCGCTGATCTGTATGGGGTTGGCGCCGGCGCCTGATGGCCCACTGTTGATGATGGCGTCTTCTGCGGAGGCGCGCGCTGTTGTCTCTCCTTAGGATTAGTACCTTTTTCTCCCTGTGAGGAATCGTAGTACCACCCCACGGGGCATGTAAGACGCTGGCCATGTCTTTTGTGAGTATTATATCCTTATTATGAATCGATGCGAGATGCTTGTCCTGTCCTGGCTCGGCTCCCCCTTTCTTTCCTCATGAGGGCTCGGCGCTCTACGCTGACAGGTCCTTGTCCCAAGGCAAGCTTCACCCGTCGCTGGTATGCCAGGTCGCGATGCCGTGGTCAAGGCCAGGAGGTGAGCGGCCCAAGGTCCAGTAAGAGCCCCTGAGTCGCGATGCTCAGGAGGTCCCCTTTGGCGCTCAAGCAGCCTCCGCTGGGCAAGAAAGGCAGGCAGCGTCACCGTGACAGAGCTGCAGTAGGCGAGGGTTTAGCAATGAGTCGATTCAGTTTTTGCGTGACTTATCTTGTAGGTTGGGGTAGCTTTCGGCGAAGTGCCGGGCCTGCATGGCGGCAGCTGAGGTGTTGCTGAGTTAGATCCTCGCGATCTTCTTCCCTCTCCCTCGCACTTTCCTTCATGCTCTATGTCCTCAGGTCCCGGCCCTCGAGCGAGCTCAGCCACCGCTGGTATGACAGGCCGCGATGCCATGGGTCAAGGCCAGGGGGTGAGGGCTGGAGAGCTAGTAAGAGCCCATGAGTCACGATGCTCAGGCGCCCCCTTTTAACGTGCAAGCGGATCGCGCTGGAGAGAAGGAGAGAAAGCTCGCGACGTCCCCAGTGTTACTCCTGGAGCGGGTCCTGCGTATCAATCATGAGGGAAAACAAGGTCTATCGTTATGGCTGTCAGCCAACCATCGGTCGCTCCGAGGGAGTGATTGGGGCACTGAGGGCCTGGTGAGGTGGCTCCAAAGGACCCGTGCGCAAGTGTCGTGCCTGAGCGAGTGGCTCCAAAGGTGGGTGTCAATCGAGCGTGCGATTATGTCAAGCAGGTTAAGCATGAAGAAGCAAATCCATTTAGATAGATGCGGGGAAAGCAAACGCCACTGGGTCAGGTCCGAGCAGCTTGGGGGTAATGCAGCCCGAGGGGTGCCCCCAACAAGGTAGGTAAAGAGCATAAGCAAAACAGATACATGCCACAGGGACGGACCCACGTGACCTGGAAATGATGCAGCCCTGTGGGCGCTCCCAGCTGAAAATGGAACTTGAAAGATGTCACCTGATACGGTTGAAGATGAAGGGATGTTGAAGTAGCGGACGATGCATGGTGAGGAAGTCGACCCTCATGAGCTCCCGGGACCAGGAGCCTCGGGAGGCTCCGGGGGCATAGGTGGATCGTCGAGGACCATCTCCATCTCCACCAAGACCGCGCAACGCCTGACCTCCTGAGCCTCCAGAATGCTCCTCAGCAGGCGCTAGTGAGCGGTGACCGCGTTCGGCAGGATGAAAGGCATGCGAACATAGCTGTGAGGTGGGCCCTCACAACGCCCCACGCGCGAAGGCCAGAGGTGTTCCTGAGATGCGGCTCGGTTGAGCCCTGGTACGTCGATGCAGACACGCAGCCCACCATCCTTGCCTGGATGTGGGGCTACGGCGGGTAGGCGGCGGCTGCCGCGCATGACTCTTGACTCCTGTAGCTCTTGAATGTTTGTCGCGATGAACTCCTGAGGGTTTGGCCCTCCTTGCCTCATACCTTCCCGAGGGAAACGTGATTTGAAGCACACCTCCAAGTGGTGCCCGAGCGCCTCCTCTTGACCTTGGCAAAGTCGGTGGCTCCCCAAGAAAGTGCCCCCGAGCCCTGCCCGAGGAGGGCGCCGGGCGCGCCTTCCTATGCGACAGAGGGTGGTGCCCCCTGAACGGGCGCGAGTCCCGATGCAACGCCTCCAGTGGTGCCCGCCTCATGAGGGTTTGGGCCAGGTGAAGCCTTTTTCTTCTTGGGACCGCCTCGGGAAGTCTTCCGCTCCTGTGATCTGGGTCTTCGATTGCCGTGGCCTGGAAGGCACGCTCCAGAGAACACACTGCATCCCTTTCCTCACAGGGCACTGTGATGACTCCACTGCTTCCTGGCATCTTCAGGACGTTGTAGCCATGGTGAGTCACTGCCATGAACTTGGCCAGGGCTGGGTACCCGATGATGGCATTGTATGGCAGGCGAATGTGGGCGACGTCAAAGTCAATGAGCTCGATGGGGTAGTTGTTGCACTGCCCAAAGGTGACTGGAAGGAGAACCTGCCCTATCAGAACAGTGGAACCATCAGTGACTCCTGAGAAAGGCTTGGTCGGCTAAATCTGATCATATGGCACTTGGAGATTGTTGAATGTCTCGACGGACAGGACGTTGAGTCCTGCTCCGCCATCGATGAGGGTCCTGGTGACTTGCACATTGCTGATGACTGGGGAGCAAATCATTGGGAGGACTCCGGCCGTGGCTGCGCACTTGAGCTGATCCGCTGAGCTGAACGTGATTGCGCACGCTGACCACCTGAGAGGGCGCGTGGCCTCAAGCTTGGGGAGGACTGCATTCACCTCACGAGCAAACTGCTTGAAGATGCGCTGCAAGGCTGGGGCCTGAGCGCCGCCCAGGATGCAAGCAATTGCGCGCGGCTCCTGGAAGCCCCCAGCCCCCTCGTCCTGATGATGGTCTTCATTCCTCCTCGGCGGTGGTGGCAGAGGAGGGAGGCCTGGGTTGCCTTGAGGGCGGTCCTCACGAGGCTGATCCCTCCAACCTCCCTCGCGAGGCTGGTCCTGCCAGCGGTCCTCGCGAGGTCGGTCACGCCACCCTTGACGAGGGCCACGGTCTTCCCATCGTCCTCCACCTCTTCCTCCTCCTCGGCCATAGCCCCGGTCATTGCGGTCGGGGCGTCGACCAATACGCTCATCTCGCACAGACCTGAGCTCTTGGCATTCGTTGGTGTTGTGGGTGTGGAGGTCGTGGTACACACAGTACCGGCTGCCCTTGGATGACTCAGGTTGGTCCCTTCCTCGCTTGGTGTCTGGCTCTGCTATGAGCACAACAGCTCCCTTGCGCTTCACGTCCTTGACCTTGGGCTTCTTCTCTTCTGGATCGGCAGCCGGAAGCTCGAGGAGGGGGAGGCGCCCTTCCTCAGCCCTGGCGCACTTGGTCGCCAAGTTGAACAGCTCCAGGGATGTGCACAGGTCTTCATGGATTGCTAGCTCCTCTTTCATCTTGATGTCACGCACGCCATCGGAGAAGGCTGAGGTGATGGCTTCCTCAGTCACCCTAGGGATCTTGAGGTGAGCGTTGTTGAAGCGCTGGATGTACTTCTGCAGGGTCTCTCCTGGCTGCTGCTTGATGCGGCGTAGGTCGCTCATGGCCGGGGGCCGGTCGCGAGTGCCTTGGAAGTTGGCGATGAAGCGAGTGCGCATCTCGTCCCAGGAGGAGGTTGTGCCAGGAGCCAGGTTCAGGAGCCAGGTGCGGGCACCGTCCTTGAGCACCATGGGAAACCAATTCGCCATGACCTTTTCATCCCCATTGGCAGCTTCGATGCCCAGCTCGTAGAGCTGGAGGAACTCCGCGGGGTCTGCAGTGCCATCATAGCGAGGAGGCAGGTTCGGCTTGAACTTGCCGAGCCATCCGACGCTACGCAGCTCGGCGGTGAAGGCACGGCAGCCTGCTATGGCCACCGGAGCTCTCTGCTGATGCGGGGCTTGCTCCTGGAAATTCCCCTTCGCTGCTGCCTGGAGCAGCGCCGGGTCTTGGCGTGGTGGCGCAGGGATGCAGTCATGGCGCACCGGTGCTGGGAGCACGCGAGCACCTTCTTGGGGACAGGGGATTTCTTGGCAACTCCTTTCTTGCCGCGCAGGCGCCGGACGTGGAGGGTCTGGTCCTGGGGCCATGCGCCTTGGAGCCAGGGCGCCTTCTTGGGGAGGAGGTGGCAGAGGCACCTCCTGATCCTCGCCTCCTGCGCAGGATGGAGGGCGAGACAGCGAGAGAGATGGCAGAGGAGAGCCCTCTGCGGCGTTGATGAGCTCGGTGATGCGGGCGAGCCAGTCCTTGTAGAGGTCATCGACGAGACGGTAGTGCAGGAGCTCACGCGCCAGGAGTAGCGCAGCGTGCGCGTCCGTGGGGGCGTGACGGGCGTGGGACGACGAACTGGCTGGAGTCAGCGACGGGGTGGCGGTGCGTCCTTCCCGCCGCACCGAAGGATGCAGGGACGAGGCCTGCTGCTCATTCCCCGCTGAGCCGGTGGCGGCATTGGCGGCAGGCAACGGGGAACGACGGGGGCGTCCGTCGACAGGAGCCGTCTGGGTGACTCGAGCGGCAAGAGCAGCCCAACGCTTGGCGCGGGCTCGACGAGCGTCAGACATGGACACGACGGAAGATCACACACGACCAGCAGAAGAAAGATTCCGGCGCACCCCTACCTGGCGCACCAAATGTCGGATTTCGTGTTCCGGCAGACCCTTGAGGTTCAAACACTGGGGTGCGCACGAAGATCTTTCCCCTACCAGCTCACGTCTCGAAGGCTCACATGGAATCTAAGCTAGCAAGAAGAACACACAAGGGACACGAGGTTTATACTAGTTCGGGCCACCGTTGTGGTGTAATACCCTACTCTAGTTTGTGGTGTGGTGGATTGCCTTAGAGGCTTATGATGAACAAAACAAAGGGAGAACAACCTCGCCAGGGCTGTTCTTGAGCTGGTGCAATGAACTGCTTGGGTGAGTTTTGTCGCCTCTCTCTAGTCTATGCGTGATCTGGATTCTCTCTCCCCTACTCTGCAGTGGCTAGTCCTATTTATAGAGGGAGGCCCTGGGCCTCTTCCCAAATAATGAGCGGGAATGGCGCCAATAATTGGCCATTTTGAAGGGGAACATCTAGTACACTTACCCTGACTAAAGTTGGTCTTCGGCGGCCAAAGGTTCTGACGATGACGCCGTCCTGGGCTCCACGATGACCTCCATCCTACCGTTCTGCTGGTCTTGGTCTTGTTGCACCAAAATGGTAACCTTTGCCAGATGCCTTGGCATGTGCTTGCCTCCTTTGCACCGAAGGGGAAACAAGGACACTGCGTAGGCCGGCGCCCGCCTGGTCTCGATCGTCATGGCTTGCGTCACGGGTTCCTCGTGAGGTACCCTACCTTGATCTCTCCGCCTCCCCGCGAGCCTGCCTGGTGAGGCCAAGTTAGTCAGAATCCCGACTCGACTGCTAGAATCCTACGACTTCACGACCCTACAAAAGCATGTTGATCCAAGTCCCACTATGAATGCGGATCAGGTAGAGTCCATGTTGAGTCGTGATCCAAATCATAGAATCTAGGACAAAACTGCGGAATCCCGACTAAGCTATTGACTATGCCCGATTCTACTAAATTATCTAAGCCATTTGTTTAGTTGTAGCAGAATACTATGCCATCATTCGGACCCTTTTTCACATGCTCATGGCCCTTTATTCCCCTCCCAAGCCCAAACGCTTAGTCGCTGACATCTTTATTTGGCTCTCAGAAACCATAGATCAAAATGAGGACCAGGCTTGTCAACGGATGGAATTTTCTTAAGAAGGAGGATGCGCAAGATCAATTGGAGAATGAGAGAAAGATCCGTCAAGGTTCAACACTACGGATTAGCTATACAAGTGATCGACTATTCATGAACTCTTAAAAAACCTCCTAAGTAAATTTCATGCACGGAAGATTTAAAGGTTCTATATATTTCCCTCTCATATGTGTTCCATACATGCAAGCTAGATTGTAGGATAGCCATGAAAAGAAGTGGAATACAACTACCATTGATGTGTACGTTTTTTCTCTATATTTATTATTAGAACTCTATAAACCCATATAAATTTTTGGCATGGATACAAAATATCTTATTTGAGAAAATCTAGTAGAATCCTTGATTCCACGACTCGATACTATGACTCGATTCTGTCTAAGAAAAATCGATCCGACTCCGATTCCCGACTCTGACTACCTTGTGAGGCTGCTCCTGAGGAAGCTTCCTGTCGTCCACCCCGCGAGGCTTGGCCCCTCGCGAGGGTCTTGAGCTTGAGATGACGAAGCTGGGCTGCACTGGGCCCCCACTTGAGCCACGCCGCAGGCCACAGGCAGGCAAGTCTGGGGACCCCCATTCCCAGAACGCCGACAACACCAAAGCAAATTCATATTCATAATACTCAATCCACACAAAGAACTATAAAGATACCCCAAAGTTTTCGTTAGTGAAAAATGTGCATCAACCCCTATGCATAGATTACCCCAATATCACCGCGGAGTCCGCGAGTTGAATGCCATAACACATATCAAGTGAATCAATAAGATACCTCATTGTCACCTCAAGTATTCATATTGCAAGACATATATCATGTGTTCTCATCTCTGAGTATTCAATCCGACAAGACAAAACTTTGAAGGGTAAAGATTCAATTCATCATAACAAGAGTATAGAGGTGAGAAACATCATATGATCTGATAACCCACAAGTATAGGGGATCTATCATAGTCCATTTGATAAGTAAGAGTGTCGAACCAAACGAGGAGCAGAAGGAAATGATAAGCGGTTTTCAGTAAGGTTTTCTCTGCAAGCACTGAAATAGTAGGTGATAGATACTTTTGTGATAAGATAAATAGTAACAAGCAAAAAGTAAATAAAGTAAATAAAGTGCAGCAAGGTGGCCCAATCCTTTATGTAGCAAAGGATAAGCCCGGACAAATTCTAATAATGAAGAAGGAGCTCCCGAGGACACATTGGGAATTATCGTCAAGCTAGTTTTCATCACGTTCGTAAGATTCGCATTCGGTACTTTGATAATTTGATATGTGGGTGGACCGGCACTTGGGTACTGCCCTAACATGGACAAGCATCCCATTTATGATTAACCCCCATTGCAAGCATCCGCAACTACAAAAAGGAGTATTAAGGTAAACCTAACCACAACATTAAACATATGGGTCCATATCAACCCCTAACGAAGCAACGCATAAACTAGGGTTTAAGCTTCTGTCACTCTAGCAACCCATCATCTAGTTATTACTTCCCTATGCCTTCCTCTAGGCCCAAATAATGCTGAAGTGTCATGTAGTCGACGTTCACATAACACCACTAGAGGAGAGACAACATACATCTCATCAAAATATCGAACGAATACCAAATTCACATGACTACTAATAGCAAGACTTCACCCATGTCCTCAGGAACAAACATAATTACTCACAAAGCATATTCATGTTCATAATCAGAGGGGTAATAATATGCATAAAGGATCTGAACATATGATCTTTCACCAAGTAAAACAAATAGCATCAACTACAAGGAGTAATCAACACTACTAGCAACCCACAGGTACCAATTTGTGGTCTTGATACAAGATTGGATACAAGAGATGAAGTAGGGTTTTGAGAGGAGATGGTGCTGGTAAAGATGTTGATGAAGATTGACCCGCTCCCGATGAGAGGATTGTTGGTGATGACGTTGGTGATGATTTCCCCGTCCCGGAGGGAAGTGTCCCCGGCAGAACATCTCCGCCAGAGCCCTAGATTGATTCCGCCAAGGTTCCGCCTCGTGGCGGCGGAGTTTTGTCCCGTAAGCTTTCCCACGGTTTTTTCCAGAGGGAAAGTGATGATATAGCAGAAGATGGACGCTGGAGGCCCACCAGGGGGCCCAGGAGATAGGGGTCGCGCCCTAGGGGGGCGCCCCCTGTCTCCTGGACAGGGTGTGGGCCCCCTGGCCTATTTCTTTTACCCATAAATTCTTATTAAATACAAAAGGTTGTTTCGTGGAGTCTCAGGTCTTTTGGAGTTGTGCAGAATAGGTTTCCAATGTTTGCTCCTTTTCCAACCAGAATTCCAGCTGCCGGCATCCCGCCTCTTCATGGTAAACCTTGTAAAATAAGAGAGAATAGCCATAAGTATTGAGATATAATGTGTAATAATAGCCCATAATGCAATAAATATTGATATAAAAGCATGATGCAAAATGGACGTATCATGATCCGACTATATAACAAAGCCCATGATATAGATCACGAGAGAGAGAGAGAGAGAGAGAGATCAAACACATAGCTACTGGTACAAACCCTCAGCCCCGAGGGTGGACCACTCCCTCCTCATCGTGGTGGCCGCCGGGATGATGAAGATGGCCACCGGAGATGATTCCTCCCTCCGGCAGGGTGTCGGAATGGGGTCTAGATTGGATCTCATGGATACAGAGGCCTTGCAGCGGCGGAACTTCAGATCTAGGTTTTCCCCAAAGGGTTTAGGAATATTTGGGAATTTATAGTGCAAAGAAGGGGTACGGGAGGCCACCAAGGTGGGCACAACCCACCTGGGCGCGACAAGGGGCCCTGGCGTGCCCTGGTGGGTTGTGTCCCCCTTGGGGCACCCCCAGGTGCAGCTCAGGCCCATTGGGTTCCTGCTGGTCCAGAAAAAATCTCCAAAAAGTTACGCGGTATTTGGACTCCATTTGATATTGATTTCCTACAATGTAAAAAACAAGCAAAAAACAACAACTGGCACTGGGCACTAGGTCAATAGGTTAGTCCCAAAAAATGATATAAAGTTGCTATAAAATGAATGTAAAACACCCTAGAATGATAAAATGAGAGCATGAATACTTCATAAATTATAGATACGTTGGAGACGTATCAACATCCCCAAGCTTAATTCCTACTCGTCCTATGATATGTCTCCATCGTATCTACTTTTCCAAACACTTTTGCCCTTGTTTTGGACTATAACTTGTATGATCTGAATGGAACTAACCCGGACTGATGTTGTTTTCAGCAGAATTGCCATGGCGTTCTTTTATGTGCAGAAAATAGAAGTTCTTGGAATGACCTAAAACTCCACGGAACACCTTAGAAAAAACAATAAAAAATCCTCGCAAAAGATGAAGACCAGGGGGCCCACACCCTGTCCACGAGGGTGGGGGCGCCCCCCTGGGCGCGCCCCCTACCTCGTGGGCCCCCTGGTGGCCCTTCGACGCCAACTCCAACTCCATATATTGGCTTTCGGGGAGAGAAAAATCAGAGAGAAGAAATCATCGCATTTTACGATACGGAGCCGCCGCCAAGCTCTAATCTCTCTCGGGAGGGCTGATCTGGAGTCCGTTCGGGGCTCCAGAGAGGGGGATTCGTCGCCGTCGTCATCATCAACCATCCTCCATCACCAATTTCATGATGCTCACCGCCGTGCATGAGTAATTGCATCGTAGGCTTGCTGGACGGTGATGGGTTGGATGTGATTTATCATGTAATCGAGTTAGTTTTGTTAGGTTTGATCCCTAGTATCGATTATGTTCTGAGATTGATGTTGCTATGACTTTGCTATGCTTAATGCTTGTCACTAGGGCCCGAGTGCCATGATTTCAGACCTGAACCTATTATGTTTTCATGAATATATGTGTTTTCTTGATCCTATCTTGCAAGTCTATAGTCACCTACTATGTGTTATGATCCGGCAACCCCGAAGTGACAATAATCGGGACCGCTCCCGGTGATGACCATAGTTTGAGGAGTTCATGTATTCACTATGTGCTAATGCTTTGTTCCGGTTCTCTATTAAAAGGAGGCCTTAATATCCCTTAGTTTCCAATAGGACCCCGCTGCCACGTGAGGTAAGCACAAAAGATGTCATTCAAGTTCTTTTCCATAAGCACGTATGACTATATACGGAATACATGCCTACATTACATTGATGAACTAGAGCTAGTTCTGTGTCACCCTATGTTATGACTGTTACATGACGAACCGCATCCGGCATAATTATCCATCGCTAATCCGGTGCCTACGAGTTTTCCATATACTTTTTCTCGCTTATTTACTTTTCTGTTGCTACTGTTACAGTCACTACAAAATGCCAAAAACATTACTTCTGCTATCTTTACTTTTGTTACCATTACCACTACTAAACACTTTGCTGCAGATACTAAGTTTCCAGGTGTGGTTGAATTGACAACTCAGCTACCAATACTTGAGAATATTCTTTGGCTCCCCTTGTGTCGAATCAACAAATTTGGGTTGAATACTCTACCCTCGAAAAATGTTGCGATCCCCTATACTTGTGGGTTATCAAGACCTTTTTCTGGCACCGTTGCCGGGGAGCATAGCTCTATTCTTTGAGTCACTTGGGATTTATATCTGTTGGACACTATGAAGAACTTGAAAGATGATCGAACTACTATTTCGCTCTCAACTACGAGGGGAGGTAAGGGACTGCCATCTAGCCTTGCACTAGATTCTCCTTCTGATATGAGTAAGTTTGCGACACCTAAACCTGTTACTGCTATGAATTCTGATATGTCGCATGTTTTTGATGATGCCACTTGTGCTATGCATGATACTTATAATGAAACTACTTCTATGCTTGATACTACTGTGCCCCTTGGTGAATTTCTTGATGAGCAAATTGCTAGGTCTAGAGAAAGAGAAATTATTGAACCTGCACACGATGATGTTAGTGATGATGAAAATATGCCTGCTATTCTTGAGGGTCATCTTTTTCATGCTGAATCTTCTGCAGCTATTCTTGCTTGCCAGGATAGATAGGAACTTAAGAGGTTGCTAGTTAAATGGAGTAAAGAATCTTTTAGAGATAGAATGAAACCCGAACCTGCTTTTGCTACTTCACCTATTTGTGTTCCCGATAATGATTATTATGATTTTTCTATTAATCCAGATATAATTACTTTGGTTGAATCTGATCCTTTTTATGGCTATGAATCTGAAACTGTTGTGGCACATCTTACTAAGTTAAATGATATAGCTGCCCTGTTTACTAATAATGAGAGATCACGCTACCTTTATTTACTCAAAATATTCCCGTTCTCATTAAGGGTGATGCTAAGATATGGTTTAATTCTCTTGATCCTGGTTGTGTGCAAAGTCCCCAGGATATGATTTATTACTTCTCTGCTAAATATTTCCCTGCTCATAAGAAACAAGCTGCTTTGAGGGAAATATACAACTTTGTGCAAATAGAAGAAGAGAGTCTCCCACAAGCTTGGGGGAGGCTTCTCAAGTTACTTAATGCTTTGCCTGATCATCCTCTTAAGAAACCTAAAATATTTGATATCTTTTATAATGGACTAACTGATGCTTCCCGAGATTCTCTTTTCAGGGAAAGAACACCAGATGATGCTGAAATTCTATTGAATAATATGTTGGCAAATGAAAATAATTGGGCACCTCCCGAGCTACCTCCTGAGCCAGTTCCTGAGCCAATTACTGAGTCTATTCCTAAACCAACTCCGAAGAAAAGAGGTGTCCTATTTCTCAGTCCCGAAGATATGCAAGAGGCAAAGAAATCTATGAAAGAAAAAGGTATTAAAGCTGAAGATGTTAAGAATTTACCTCCTATTGAAGAAATACATGATCTTCATTTACCGCCTGTTGAAGAAGTATATGATCTCAATTACTTATTTACTGAAGAACCTCCCGATATCCCGACACAGGTAGTAAAGGTAAATTCTCTCTATAGATATGATAAAGGTGAAGTCCCTCCTACTAAAATTGCTAGTCAGTGCTTGGATGAGTTTGATGACTTTATATTTAAGCAAGATGACTTTAATGCTTATTTTGGTAGAAAATTAAAACAAAATACCTTTATGATTAAACGCTTGGGTGATTATATGGCTGATATTAGAGGTGAACTTAAACTTGTTAGCAAACATGCTTCTATGGTTACCACTCAAGTAGAACAAGTACTCAAAGCTCAGAAAGAAGTGCTTGATGAAATGAATAGTAAGAAAAATGATTATGCTGTTAGAGTGGCTACTAGAACTGGTAGAATGACTCAGGGACCTTTGTATCCTGAAGGCCACCCTAAGAGAATCGAGCAAGATTCTCAGAGAAACAATATTGATGTACCTAGTTCTTCTACGAGGAAGAAAAAGAAAAATGATAGGATTTTGCAAACTTCTAGTAAACCTATTGCTGAACCACCTAAGAATCCAAATGATATCTATATTTCTGATGCTGAAACACAATCAGGTGATGAACATGAACCTAGTGATAATGTTAATAATAATGTTCATGTTGATGCTTAACCTAGAAATGATAATGATGTAGAAGTTGAACCTGCTGTTGATCTTGATAACCCACAATCAAAGAATTAATGTTATGATAAAAGAGACTTCGTTGCTAGGAAACATGGTAAAGAAAGGGAACCATGGGTTCAGAAACCCATGCCTTTTCCTCCGAAACCATCCAAGAAAATGGATGATGAGGATTTTGAGCGCTTTGCTGAAATGATTAGACCCATCTTTTTGCGTATGCGATTAACTGATGTGCTCAAAACAAATCCTTATGCTAAGTATATGAAGGATATCATTACTAATAATAGAAAAATACCCGAAGCTGAAATTTCCACCATGCTTGCTAATTATACTTTTAAGGGTGGAATACCTAAGAAACTTGGAGATCCCGGAGTACCTACTATACCATGCTCCATTAAGAGAAATTATGTTAAAACTGCTTTATGTGATCTTGGAGTCGGTGTCAGTGTTATGCCTCTCTCTTTATATCGTAGAGTTGATTTGAATAAGTTGACACCTACTGAAATATGTTTGCAAATGTCTGATAAATCAACTGCTATACCTGTCGTTATTTGTGAGGATGTGCCTATTGTGGTTGCATATGTTACTATTTTAACGGACTTTGTTATTCTTGATATTCCCGAGGATGATAGTATGTCTATTATTCTTGGAAGACCTTTCTTTAATACTGCAGAGGCTATTATTGATTGCACCAAAGGCAATGTCACTTTTCATGTTAATGGCAATGAGCACACGGTACATTTTCCCGAGGAAACAACCTCAAGTTTATAGTATCAACTCTATTGGAAAAATTCCATCGATTATATTTGGAGGTTTTGAATTTCCTCTCCCTACTGTCAAGAAAAAGTATGATATTCTTATTGTTGGGGATTTTCATATCCCCGTTGTGGTAACTTAGTGTTATTCGAAATTTCTCCGGTTCCATGATTATTCGGAATGAGTTTGTTAACAAGACTTGATCAACCTTGTTAGTGGGTTCATTTTGATGATCACGAGATGGATGAAACTAGAAGCACAACCTTCTGTACCCTCTTTATATTTTCTGTTATTTAGTAGAAATAAAGTAAAATAGTAATTTTTCTGTCTGTTCCCTGACTTGTCCATGCAATATAAAATATCCCGAAAATAAAAGTCCTCAGAATGCCATGCCAATTTAATATGATTTTTCGGGAATATTTGAGGATATACTGTGCAAAAATTACCACGGGGGGAGCTGCCACCTGGTCACGAGGGTGGAGGGCGCGCCCTACCCCTGGGCGCGCCCCCTGCCTCATGGGCCCACGGTGGCCCTCCTCCACTTATTCATGCACCCATCTTCTTCCTCTGGCTCACACAAACACGAAAAACCAACTCAAGCACGAGTTCCAGCCCCCGTTGCCGTGATTTTCGATCTCCTTGCTCAAAGCACCTCTCGCAAAACTGCTTGGGGAGATTGTTCCTTGGTATGTGACTCCTCCATTGTTCCAATTAGTTTTTGTTCTAGTGCTTTATTCACTGCAAATTTGTGCTGCATAGGTGACCATGTTATTCAGCTTGCATGTCAAATTTATATGGTTCCAAGTAGTTCTAATGCTTTATATAGGCTCTAGGCACTTGTGGGAGTTGTTACTATCAATTTTATTGAAGTTGGTTCACTTTTATTTTGAAGTTACTAAAAATTTCAGAAATTTTTCAGAGGAAACAATATGCTTAGGAGGATGTTCCAAGGTGGTCCTTCAAGGAAGCAAGGTCCCAGGCTTGCAATATGTTATGCTAACGAGGAACCACCAAGAGACGCTCCTGTGAGGCCTTGTGAATGGCCATCGAAAAATTTTATGAATCAAGTGGGAATCAAAGAAGAATTTAGCACATATTTTAGTAACGCCGGTCTTGAGGACTTTGAAACTGACAAATGCCCCCAGTATCATGATCTCGCAAGTTCATTTATGAGGAGGTTTGAGTTTTCATCTTCGCGTAATTCTCCTTCACTCATGTTTGACCTTTATGACAAATCTTATACCATGGACTTAGAGGATTTACTTCTGCTTGCAAACTTCCATCTTGGGGTAATGTCAGGGATCCCCCTAAATCTGAATATAGAGACTTTCTTGCTAAAATAAATGTGGGGGAATCTAGAGATATAACACAAGCTACTATAGGGAGCGTTCACTTTCCTGCTATACATTATTTTGCTCTCTTCATAGGTAGATGCATAAATGCTAAGGATGAAGCATGTCACATGTGTGTCCCTGATCTCAGTATTCTCAGGAGTGCTGTGTTAGGAGACCAATCTTATCATATGGGAGCCATTGTAGCTCGCAGGTTGCATCAAAATAGACATAACGGAGATTTCTTTGGAGGAATTTATGCAACCCGCTTAGCTAATTTTCTTGAGATAGACATTTGTGAGTGTGATATGGAGTTACCCCCTTCTTATTTAGATTTTGATTCTATGCTTTCCCACCAGTTTGTTGAGAGGACTGAACCACCTCTCCAGTATCGACTAATCTTTAACAAACATCGTGTAGTCCATATTGCTCTTCCTGCTCTTGCCTTCTTTGATTTTCCGACAAAAGGAAGATATATTATTACCAGAGAGGAGGCAGATGAGTACGAGAGGAGAGCGGAGGCTGCTCGACTCCATGCTACAGCTCAGGCGGCGATAGCCGCTGCATCACAGTATGACCCCAGCTTCACCTACGGGTATCCGCCAGGCTATCCCTGGCAATAGACCAACTTAGGCCAAAAGCCTAAGCTTGGGGGAGTACGATTTCTTAGCGACATTACATTTATATTCACACACACTCATTGCTAGTTGTCGGTGCTCATACTCTTTCACTGTAATATCCATGCTAGTTTATTTTCTTTTTCCTGCTTTCTTCTTGTGTGTTTGATAAACCTTAAGAAAAACCAAAAAAATTAGTAGTAGTTTATTTCTTGGTTGTAGTAATTAAAAAGAAAAAACCCAAAAATATTTCTTGTTCTTCTTTTACTTGTTGGGAGCTTTCCCGTGTAAATAGTTTTTCTTTTCTTTTCTTTTCTTTTTTTGGGGGTTGATAAGACCTTATTGAAAATACTTAGTGGCTCTTATATGCATGATTGATTTTTTAAAATTAGAGCCCATATTACTTGTTTTCTCTCTTGAGTTGAATGCTTGCAGATTCCATCTTAGTCCAATGCACGTGCACTCTTATTATTATACACACCGTTCGGTCGTGCAAGTGAAAGGCAATAATGATGATATATGATGGACTTATTGGGATAAGAAAAGCTGGTATGAACTCGACCTCTCTTGTTTTGTAAATATGATGATTCATCGTTCCTGAGTCAGCTATTATGAAGTAAACATATTTGCAATGACATTTAGAGATTATAGTTGCTTGTGCCATGCTTGATTAGCTATGAGTTATAATGGTTTACTTTGCGTGCGAACATGCTATTAGAATGATTATGATGTGGTATGATGGGATGGTATCCTCCTTTAAATGAATTGAGTGACTCGAGTTGGCACATGTTCACGCATGTAGTTGAATCAAATCAACATAGCCTTCATGATATTTATGTTCATGGTGGATTATATCCTACTCATGCTTGTACTCGGTGTGAATTAATTTTAATGCATGTTTACGACTGTTGTCGCTCTCTCAGTTGGTCGCTTCCCAGTCTTTTGCTAGCCTTCACCTGTACTAAGCAGGAATACTGCTTGTGCATCGAAACTCCTTCAACCCCAAAGTTATTCCATATGAGTCCACTATACCTACCTATATGCAATA
Organism: Triticum aestivum; assembly: GCF_018294505.1. Classification (NCBI taxonomy): domain Eukaryota; kingdom Viridiplantae; phylum Streptophyta; class Magnoliopsida; order Poales; family Poaceae; genus Triticum; species Triticum aestivum. The sequence continues at coordinate 282,284,290 of NC_057810.1, read as the reverse complement.
TTTACCTACCGTTCCAAGTAAATTTGTATGTCCCAAACTCTAAACCTTCAAATAAACATTCTGTTTTGCATGCTCGAATAGCTCATATGTCAACTAGAGTTGCCCTTATCTTCCGTGTTAGGCGGGTTATTCTCAAGAGGAGTGGACTCAGCTCCTCATTCACGAGAAAATGGCTGGTAACCGGGATGTCCAGTCCCATGCTTTATGCAAACTAAATCAAAATAACTGCAAACAAAACTCCCCTTGGGACCCGTTGAATGTTGGAGGCACTCGTTGTTTCGAGCAAGCCATGGATTGATGCTTGTGGAGGAGGGGGAGTATAAACTTTACCATTCTGTTTGGGAACCGCCTATAATCTGTTTAGCATGGAAGATATCGTTGTCTTTTAGTTGTTATGTTGACAATGAAAGTATGCCGCTCAAAATATAATTTATCTCTATTTCAAAACCGAGCTCTGGCACCTCTACAAATCCCTGCTGCCCTCTGCGAAGGGCCTATCCATTTACTTTTATGTTGAGTCATCACCCTTCTTATTAAAAGCACCCGCTAGAGAGCACACTGTTGTTTGCATTCATTATAATTGGTTTATATTGGGTATGACTTGACTGGATATCTTTTACCATGAATTACAATGTTTAGTCACTCCTTGATCTTTAGAGGTGCTCTGCATTTATGTTTTGCGGTCTCAGAAAGGGCTAGCGAGATACCATTTTGTTATATCATGTTATGATTATTTTGAGAAAGTGTTGTAATCCGAGTTTCTTATTATGGCTCGCTAGCTGATTATGCTATTGATATGAGTAATTGTGAGACCTACGTGTTATTGTGAGTATGGTTAGTTCATAATATTTGCTGAAACTTGAATGCTGGCTTTTAATTTTTACAACAACAAGAGCAAACAGAGTTTGTAAAAGTTTTTCTTTTTCTCTTTCAGTTTGTCAACTAAATTGCTCGAGGACAAGCAAGGGTTTAAGCTTGGGGGAGTTGATACGTCTCCGTCGTATCTACTTTTCCAAACACTTTTGCCCTTGTTTTGGACTCTAACTTGTATGATTTGAATGGAACTAACCTGGACAGACGCCGTTTTCAGCAGAATTGCCATGGTGTTGTTTTATGTGCAGAAAATAAAAGTTCTCGGAATGACCTGAAACTCCACGGAACACCTTAGAAAAAACAATAAAAAATCCTTGCAAAAGATGAAGACCAGGGGGCCCACACCCTGTCCACGAGGTTGGGGGCGCCCCCCTGGGCGCGCCCCCTACCTCGTGGGCCCCCTGGTGGCCCTCCGACGCCAACTCCAACTCCATATATTGGCTTTCGGGGAGAAAAAAATCAAAGAGAAGAAATCATCGCGTTTTACGATACGGAGCCGCCGCCAAGACCTAATCTCTCTTGGGAGGGCTGATCTGGAGTCCGTTCGGGGCTCCGGAGAGGGGGATTCGTCGCCGTCATCATCATCGACCATCCTCCATCACCAATTTCATGATGCTCACCGCCGTGCGTGAGTAATTGTATCGTAGGCTTGCTGGTCGGTGATGGGTTGGATGAGATTTATCATGTAATCGAGTTAGTTTTGTTAGGGTTTGATCCCTAGTATCCATTATGTTCTGAGATTGATGTTGCTATGACTTTGCTATGCTTAATGCTTGTCACTAGGGCCCGAGTGCCATGATTTCAGATCTGAACCTATTATGTTTTCATGAATATATGTGTGTTCTTGATCCTATCTTGCAAGTCTATAGTCACCTACTATGTGTTATGATTCGGTAACCCCGAAGTGACAATAATCGGGACCACTCTCGGTGATGACCATAGTTTGAGGAGTTCATGTATTCACTATGTGCTAATGCTTTGTTCCGGTTCTCTATTAAAAGGAGGCCTTAATATCCCTTAGTTTCCAATAGGACCCCGCTGCCACGGGAGGGTAGGACAAAAGATGACATTCAAGTTCTTTTCCATAAGCACGTATGACTATATACGGAATACATGCCTACATTACATTGATGAACTGGAGCTAGTTCTGTGTCACCCTATGTTATGACTGTTACATGACGAACCACATCCGACATAATTATCCATCGCTAATCCGGTGCCTACGAATTTTCCATATACTGGTTCTCGCTTATTTACTTTTCCGTTGCTATTGTTACAATCACTACAAAATACCAAAAACATTACTTTTGTTGTCTTTACTTTTGTTACCATTACCACTACTATCAGATTACTTTGCTACTAAACACTTTGCTGCAGATACTAAGTTTCCAGGTGTGGTTGAATTGACAACTCAGCTGCTAATACTTGAGAATATTCTTTGGCTCCCCTTGTGTCGAATCAACAAATTTGGGTTGAATACTCTACCCTACTCTACCCTCGAAAACTGTTGCGATCCCCTATACTTGTGGGTTATCATCCTCGAGTAGGCAAATGATAAAAGAAATAATTTATGAAGTGTGAATGCTAGCAAAGTGCATAAGTTTGATCAATGATAATTTCAATCACTTTTTCTAGGATCATAACAACAATTCTTTCTTATTAAACTTCTCATGTTATAGTAGCAACCAATTCACATGTTAAGGTTCAAACAATAATTCTCTTGAAACTCAACAACCTATGTTCTCAGTCTCCAAGCAATTTCAATTCAACTTATTCTACAGAGTCTAAGTAATAGCTCCACATACTCAACCATCTTATAGTCTTCTATGATTGCTAACACTCACCGCATACACATGAGCAAAACGTTTCAACCGGACACATAGAAAGATAGTGGCTTATAATTTTGAATCCCAACGTATTCACCTTTGGGTGATGTCAACAATAAAAATCATGCTACCCATATTCAGCTGGATATATGTGCTTAGATCTTTCCTCACCACATGATGCTTGCCAAAAGAGAAAAATAAAAAGGAATAGAGAGAAAAACTTTGACTCTTTGCATAAAAGTAAATACTGAAAAGTAAAAGATAGGCCCTTCGCAGAGGGAAGCAGAGGTTGCCATGCGCTTATTTGTTCATATGCTCAATCCCTTAGTGCAAAAGAACGTCACGTTATATTGCCCCATATGATAGCAACCTTCATTATGCAGTCTGTCGCTTTTATTCTTTGCCATCACAAGTACATACAACGCTCAGTTTTCTCTTACACTAAATGATCTAACACTTTTAGAAGCAATTTTTATTGCCTTTTTGCATCGATGACAACTTACTTGAAAGATCTTGCTCAATCCTTAGGTAGGTATGGTCGACACTTGAAAATAAGATTTGGGTTTAAGGGGTTTTGGATGCACAAGTAGTATCTCTACTTGGTGCGGAAATTTTGGCTAGCAAAGATGGGGGGCAAGCACCACATGTTGAAGGATCTATGAAAATATAACTTCTATGTGAATATGAACAAACATAAATCATTACGTTGTCTTCCTTGTCCAACATCAACAATTTTGGAATATAATATTTTGATGGGGGCTCACAATCACAAAAGATTTCCAAGATAGTGTATTTGCATGTGAAAGTTCTCTTCCTTATACTAATTATTGTGAATTGCTTGTATGACCAATATTGTGATTGTCAAGCCTGAAAAGATTTCACTTTCTAAACCCAATGTGAAGCTACCACTAGGCATGGTATGGTTTCAACTTCATGATATTCAATTCATTCAACAATTTACTCATAGGATATAAGTGAAGCACAAGAGTAAATGACAAGTTACTCCAAAAAGATATAAGTGAAGATCAATCGAGTAGTTATGTAAATGGGTAGCTATTTGAGGACTCTCTCTTATTTAAAACTTTCAGATCTAAGTATTTTATTAAAACAGCAAGCAAAATGAAAATAAAATGACATTTGAAGAGCAGCACAACTCATGTGAAGAAGCAAAAACTTAGGCTCAACTGATACTAACCGATAATTGTTGAAGAAGAAAGGTGGGATGCCTACCGGGGCATCCCCAAGCTTAGATGCTTGAGACTTCTTGGAATATTAGCTTGGGATGCCTTGGGAATCCCCAATCTTGAGCTTTTGTGTCTCCTTAATTCCTCTCCTATCACGGTTTCCCTAAATCTCAAAAACTTCATCCACACAAAACTCAACAAGAACTCATGAGATAACTTAGTATAAACCAATGCAAAAACTTATCATTATCTACTTTACAAAATGACAAAAATTATTATTCAACATTGCATACTAAATGCCTCTGCATATTGAATACTCATATCCTCATATAGAATCATTAAATAAGCAAACATATGCAAACAATGCAAACATAACAGCAATCTATCAAAATAGTACAGTCTGTAAAGAATGCAAGATTCATCATACTTGTAGCAACCAGACCTCAAACGGTCAAGTCTCTGTGCATCAGTGTCATCCCTGGATCGGTAATGCTGACATGCACAGTACTCGAGGAATTATAACAAAGTTTCAATCACACACTTATTACATCGAGTCCTCATAAAGAGTATGCTTACACAAAAATATCATGGCTGAAGGCCATCTAAACTAGATAACTGCGGAAGCTTCGAAGGTAAATGAGTCCATCAACTCCAATGGAATAGCTGAGTGCAAAACAACGACCTATCACACCTTATTCATCGTCTGAGTAGTCTGCAACATGAGACATTGCAGCCATGTAGGTCAGCACATTGAATATGCTGGCAGAGTTACACTGTAAAGCAATGAAATGCAAGAACTATATGTACATGCAATATTTGCCTGGTGGAGGCTGTAAGTTTATGATTTTGCATAAAGCTAGTTTTCCCTACAACAATGGAATAAATTTATTTAACTACTCCCAGGTTGCCCAATATTTGAGAAGGTAACCCTAACTCAAATCCCAATTAAAAGTATCATTATTAACCCAACAAGTTAATTAAAGTAATGTGATGAGATCACATCAATAGATTCAAATACTAGATACTCAAGATGTCCATAACAGAGGACACGGCTAACCATGATTAGTTTATACAATCTGCAGAGGTTTGCACACTTTTCCCCACAAGACTCGACCGCATACATGATCCGATGATCGACACATGGTCTTTTTGAAGCATTAACTCTCTACTCCGGGCGGACCGGTACACCTACTTTCCCCTACATCTGCTAGTCCACCTCTTCAAGAGCTCACACAACTTACTCAACTATGCCAGAGCCCATAATGTCTTGTGGCTGCACACGGAAGTTTCTAGCATGAATAATCTTATGATCCCTTTGAGCCTGGGTGGCAAAGCATAGGAAAATCACACGGGTACTCCGGGATTTCCTGAAATAGGAAACACTGGGTTCCCCAGGTGCCTCAACACATCCACCCAGATGTATATTAAAGTTGCTACCCTAATGTTATCCATGATTAAATAACTCTCAAACTTCCATGTGTGAATCACGATCCAATCCCCGTCTACGAGCATGGCTAAGCAATTATATGCATAACATATATTCTTGGGGTGATCAAAAGGTATTAGGTTCCTACCTCAAGTACGACAACCAAAACCACAATGTTCCCAATCCTACTCATGCAAATGTTTGAAGGGCAGAACTAATGCATAGTAAAAACTAGGTATAAAAGAGTATGATCAAAGTGTAACTTGACTTTCTGCCGATCTGCAAACTCTATAGATTTGTAGTAACAAGCTTCACACTCCGGGTAATCTAGCATAGACAAACAGTAGCATACATAAGCAATCACTCAAACAAAACAACGAGAAACAAACTAACGGCTTAAACTAACAAAAGTAAAACCTAACAGCATTATTATCAAGTGGATTAGTGTTGGGTTTCGTAGTAATTTCAAAAAATTTCCTACGCGCACACAGGATCATGTGATGCATAGCAACGAGAGGAGAGTGTTGTCTACGTACCTAACGCAGACCGACTGCGGAAGCGATGACACGACGTAGAGGAAGTAGTCGTACGTCTTCACGATCCAACCGATCAAGCACCGAAACTACGGCACCTCCGAGTTCGAGCACACGTTCAGCTCGATGACGATCCCCGGACTTCGATCCAGCAAAGTGTCGGGGAAGAGTTCCGTCAGCACGACGGCGTGGTGACGATCTTGATGAACTACAGCAGCAGGGCTTCGCCTAAACTCCGCTACAGTATTATCGAGGAATATGGTGGCAGGGGGCACCGCACACGGCTAAGGAATCGATCACGAGGATCAACTTGTGTCAACTTGTGTGTTTAGAGGTGCCCCTGCCTCAGTATATAAAGGAGCCAAGGGGGGAGGGTGCGCCGGCCAGGAGGAGGAGGCGCAGGAGGAGTCCTACTCCTATCGGGAGTAGGACTCCCCTCCAATCCTATTCCAACTAGGATTCCCAAGGGGGAAAGAGGGAGAGGGGTGGCCGGCCACCTCTCCTAGTCCTAATAGGACTAGGGGAAGGGGGGAGGCGCGCAGCCCCCTTGGGCTGCCCCTTTCTCCTTTCCACTAAGGCCCATGAAGGCCCATGTGGTTCCCGGGGGGTTCCGGTAACCTCCCGGTAACCCGGTAAAATCCCGATTTCACCCGGAACACTTCCGATGTCCAAACATAGGCTTCCAATATATCAATCTTTATGTCTCGACCATTTCGAGACTCCTCGTCATGTCCGTGATCACATCCGGGACTCCGAACAACCTTCGGTACATCAAAATGCATAAACTCATAATATAACTGTCATCGTAACCTTAAGCGTGCGGACCCTACGGGTTCGAGAACAATGTAGACATGACCGAGACATGTCTCTGGTCAATAACCAATAGCGGGACCTGGATGCCCATATTGGCTCCTACATATTCTACGAAGATCTTTATTGGTCAGACCGCATAACAACATACGTTGTTCCCTTTGTCATCGGTATGTTACTTGCCCGAGATTCGATCGTCGGTATCCAATACCTAGTTCAATCTCGTTACCGGCAAGTCTCTTTACTCGTTCCGTAATACATCATCTCACAACTAACATATTAGTTGTAATGCTTGCAAGGCTTATGTGATGTGTATTACCGAGAGGGCCCAGAGATACCTCTCCGACAATCGGAGTGACAAATCCTAATCTCGAAATACGCCAACCCAACATCGACCATTGGAGACACCTGTAGTACTCCTTTATAATCACCCAGTTACGTTGTGACGTTTGGTAGTACCCAAAGTGTTCCTCCGGTAAACGGGAGTTGCATAATCTCATAGTCATAGGAACATGTATAAGTCATGAAGAAAGCAATAGCAACATACTAAATGATCGGGTGCTAAGCTAATGGAATGGGTCATGTCAATCAGATCATTCTACTAATGATGTGACCTCGTTAATCAAATAACAACTCTTTGTTCATGGTTAGGAAACATAACCATCTTTGACTAACGAGCTAGTCAAGTAGAGGCATACTAGTGACACTATGTTTGTCTATGTATTCACACATGTATTATGTTTCCGGTAAATACAATTCTAGCATGAATAATAAACATTTATCATGATTATAAGGAAATAAATAATAACTTTATTATTGCCTCTAGGGCATATTTCCTTCAGTCTCCCACTTGCACTAGAGTCAATAATCTAGATTACACTGTAATGATTCTAACACCCATGGAGCCTTGGTGCTGATCATGTTTTGCTCGTGGAAGAGGCTTAGTCAACGGGTCTGCAACATTCAGATCCGTATGTATCTTGCAAATCTCTATGTCTCCCACCTGGACTAGATCCCGGATGGAGTTGAAGCGTCTCTTGATGTGTTTGGTCCTTTTGTGAAATCTGGATTCCTTTGCTAAGGCAATTGCACCAGTATTGTCACAAAAGATTTTCATTGGACCCGATGCACTAGGTATGACACCTAGATCGGATATGAACTCCTTCATCCAGACTCCTTCATTTGCTGCTTCCGAAGCAGCTATGTATTCCGCTTCACATGTAGATCCCGCTACAACGCTTTGTTTAGAACTGCACCAACTGACAGCTCCACCGTTTAATGTAAACACGTATCCGGTTTGCGATTTAGAATCGTCCGGATCAGTGTCAAAGCTTGCATCAACGTAACCTTTTACGATGAGCTCTTTGTCACTTCCATATACGAGAAACATATCCTTAGTCCTTTTCAGGTATTTCAGGATGTTCTTGACTGCTGTCCAGTGATCCATTCCTGGATTACTTTGGTACCTCCCTGCTAAACTTATAGCAAGGCACACATCAGGTCTGGTACACAGCATTGCATACATGATAGAACCTATGGCTGATGCATAGGGAACATCTTTCATATTCTCTCTATCTTCTGCAGTGGTCGGGCATTGAGTCTTACTCAATTTCACACCTTGTAACACAGGCAAGAACCCTTTCTTTGCCTGATCCATTTTGAACTTCTTCAAAATTTTGTCAAGGTATGTGCTTTGTGAAAGTCCAATTAAGCGTCTTGATCTATCTCTATAGATCTTAATGCCTAATATGTAAGCAGCTTCACCGAGGTCTTTCATTGAAAAACTTTTATTCAAGTATCCCTTTATGCTATCCAGAAATTCTATATCATTTCCAATCCGTAATATGTCATCCACATATAATATCAGAAATGCTACAGAGCTCCCACTCACTTTCTTGTAAATACAGGCTTCTCCGAAAGTCTGTATAAAACCAAATGCTTTGATCACACTATCAAAACGTTTATTCCAACTCCGAGAGGCTTGCACCAGTCCATAAATGGATCGCTGGAGCTTGCACACTTTGTTAGCTCCCTTTGGATCGACAAAACCTTCTGGTTGCATCATATACAACTCTTCTTCCAGAAATCCATTCAGGAATGCAATTTTTACATCCATTTGCCAAATTTCATAATCATAAAATGCGGCAATTGCTAACATGATTCGGACGGACTTAAGCATCGCTACGGGTGAGAAGGTCTCATCGTAGTCAATTCCTTGAACTTGCCGAAAACCTTTTGCGACAAGTCGAGCTTTGTAGACAGTAACATTACCATCAGCGTCAGTCTTCTTCTTAAAGATCCATTTATTCTCAATCGCTTGCCGATCATCGGGCAAGTCAACCAAAGTCCATACTTTGTTCTCATACATGGATCCCATCTCAGATTTCATGGCTTCTAGCCACTTTGCGGAATCTGGGCTCACCATTGCTTCTTCATAGTTCGTAGGTTCATCATGATCTAGTAGCATGACATCCAGAACAGGATTACCGTACCACTCTGGTGCAGATCTTACTCTGGTTGATCTACGAGGTTCAGTAGTATCTTGATCTGAAGTTTCATGATCATTATCATTGGCTTCCTCACTAACTGGTGTAGGTGTGACTGAAACAGTTTTCTGTGATGAACTACTTTCCAGTAAGGGAGCAGGTACAGTTACCTCGTGAAGTTCTACTTTCCTCCCACTCACTTCTTTCGAGAGAAACTCCTTCTCTAGAAATGATCCATTCTTAGCAACGAATGTTTTGCCTTCGGATCTGTGATAGAAGGTGTACCCAACAGTTTCCTTTGGGTATCCTATGAATACACATTTCTCCGATTTGGGTTCGAGCTTATCAGGTTGAAGCTTTTTCACATAAGCATCGCAGCCCCAAACTTTAAGAAACGACAGCTTTGGTTTCTTGCCAAACCATAGTTCATAAGGCGTCGTCTCAACGGATTTTGATGGTGCCCTATTTAACGTGAATGTGGCCGTCTCTAAAGCATATCCCCAAAATGATAGCGGTAAATCAGTAAGAGACATCATAGATCGCACCATATCTAGTAAAGTACGATTACGACGTTCGGATACACCATTACGCTGTGGTGTTCCGGGTGGCGTGAGTTGCGAAACTATTCCACAGTTTTTCAATTGTACACCAAACTCGTAACTCAAATATTCTCCTCCACGATCAGATCGTAGAAACTTTATTTTCTTGTTACGATGATTTTCAACTTCACTCTGAAATTCTTTGAACTTTTCAAATGTTTTAGACTTATGTTTCATTAAGTAAATATACCCATATCTGCTTAAATCATCTGTGAAGGTGAGAAAATAACGATATCCGCCACGAGCCTCAATATTCATCGGGCCACATACATCGGTATGTATGATTTCCAACAAATCTGTTGCTCTCTCCATAGTACCAGAGAACGGTGTTTTAGTCATCTTGCCCATGAGGCACGGTTCGCAAGTACCAAGTGATTCATAATCAAGTGGTTCCAAAAGTCCATTAGTATGGAGTTTCTTCATGCGTTTTACACCGATATGACCTAAACGACAGTGCCACAAATAAGTTGCACTTTCATTATCAACTCTGCATCTTTTGGTTTCAACATTATGAATATGTGTATTACCACTATCGAGATTTAGTAAGAATAGACCACTCTTCAAGGGTGCATGACCATAAAAGATATTACTCATATAAATAGAACAACCATTATTCTCTGATTTAAATGAATAACCGTCTCGCATTAAACAAGATCCAGATATAATGTTCATGCTCAACGCTGGCACCAAATAACAATTATTTAGGTCTAATATTAATCCCGAAGGTAGATGTAGAGGCAGCGTGCCGACCGCGATCACATCGACTTTGGAACCGTTTCCCACGCGCATCGTCACCTCGTCCTTTGCCAGTGCCCGCTTATTCTGTAGTCCCTGTTTTGAGTTGCAAATATTAGCAACAGAACCAGTATCAAATACCCAGGTGCTACTGCGAGCATTGGTAAGGTACACATCAATAACATGTATATCACATATACCTTTGTTCACCTTGCCATCCTTCTTATCCGCCAAACTTGGGGCAGTTCCGCTTCCAGTGACCAGTCTGCTTGCAGTAGAAGCACTCAGTTTCAGGCTTAGGTCTAGACTTGGGTTTCTTCTCTTGAGCAGCAACTTGCTTGCCGTTCTTTTTGAAGTTCCCCTTTTTCTTCCCTTTGCCCTTTTTCTTGAAACTAGTGGTCTTGTTAACCATCAACACTTGATGCTCCTTCTTGATTTCTACCTCCGCAGCTTTCAGCATTGCGAAGAGCTCGGGAATAGTCTTGTTCATCCCTTGCATATTATAGTTCATCACGAAGCTCTTGTAGCTTGGTGGTAGTGATTGGAGAATTCTGTCAATGACGCAATCATCCGGAAGATTAACTCCCAATTGAATCAAGTGATTATTATACCCAGACATTTTGAGTATATGCTCACTGACAGAACTGTTCTCCTCCATCTTGCAGCTATAGAACTTATTGGAGACTTCATATCTCTCAATCCGGGCATTTGCTTGAAATATCAACTTCAACTCCTGGAACATCTCATATGCTCCATGACTTTCAAAACGTCGTTGAAGTCCCGATTCTAAGCCGTAAAGCATGGCACACTGAACTATCGAGTAGTCATCAGCTTTGCTCTGCCAGACGTTCATAACATCTGGCGTTGCTCCAGCAGCAGGCCTGGCACCCAGCGGTGCTTCCAGGACGTAATTCTTCTGTGCAGCAATGAGGATAATCCTCAAGTTACGGACCCAGTCCGTGTAATTGCTACCATCATCTTTCAACTTTGCTTTCTCAAGGAACGCATTAAAATTCAACGGAACAACAGCACGAGCCATCTATCTACAATCAACATAAACAAGCAAGATACTTTTAGGGACTAAGTTCATGATAAATTTTAAGTTCAATTAATCATATTACTAAAGAACTCCCACTTAGATAGACATCCCTCTAATCCTCTAAGTGATCACGTGATCCAAATCAACTAAACCATGTCCGATCATCACGTGAGATGGAGTAGTTTCATCGGTGAACATCATTATGTTGATCATATCTACTATATGATTCACGCTTGACCTTTCGGTCTCCGTGTTCCGAGGCCATATCTGCATATGCTAGGCTCGTCAAGTTTAACCTGAGTATTCTGCGTGCGCAACTGTTTTGCACCCGTTGTATTTGAACGTAGAGCCTATCATACCCGATCATCACGTGGTGTCTCAGCACGAAGAACTTTCGCAACGGTGCATACTCAGGGAGAACACTTCTTGATAATTTAGTGAGAGATCATCTTATAATGCTACCGTCAATCAAAGCAAGATAAGATGCATAAAAAGATAAACATCACATGCAATCAATATAAGTGATATGATATGGTCATCATCATCTTGTGCTTGTGATCTCCATCTCCGAAGCACCGTCATGATCACCATCGTCACCGGCGCGACACCTTGATCTCCATCGTAGCATCGTTGTCGTCTCGCCAATCTTATGCTTCCACGACTATCACTACCGTTTAGTAATAAAGTAAAGCATTACATCGCGATTGCATTGCATACAATAAAGCGACAACCATATGGCTCCTGCCAGTTGCCGATAACTTGGTTACAAAACATGATCATCTCATACAATAAAATTTAGCATCATGCCTTGACCATATCACATCACAACATGCCCTGCAAAAACAAGTTAGACGTCCTCTACTTTGTTGTTGCATGTTTTACGTGGCTGCTACGGGCTTAAGTAAGAACCAATCTCACCTACGCATCAAAACCACAACGATAGTTTGTCAAATAGACTCTGTTTTAACCTTCGCAAGGACCGGGCGTAGCCATACTTGGTTCAACTAAAGTTGGAGAGGCAGTCGCCCGCAAGCCATCTCTGTGCAAAGCACGTCGAGGGAACCGGTCTCGCGTAAGCGTACGCGTAAGGTTGGTCCGGGTCGTCTCGTCCAACAATACCGCCGAACCAAAATATGACATGCTGGTAGGCAGTATGACTTGTATCGTCCACAACTCACTTGTGTTCTACTCGTGCATATAACATCAACATCAATAACCAGGCTCGGATGCCACTGTTGGGTTTCGTAGTAATTTCAAAAAATTTCCTACGCGCACACAAGATCATGTGATGCATAGCAACGAGAGGAGAGTGTTGTCTACGTACCTAACGCAGACCGACTGCGGAAGCGATGACACGACGTAGAGGAAGTAGTCGTACGTCTTCACGATCCAACCGATCAAGCACCGAAACTACGGCACCTCCGAGTTCGAGCACACGTTCAGCTCGATGACGATCCCCGGACTTCGATCCAGCAAAGTGTCGGGGAAGAGTTCCGTCAGCACGACGGCGTGGTGACGATCTTGATGAACTACAGCAGCAGGGCTTCGCCTAAACTCCGCTACAGTATTATCGAGGAATATGGTGGCAGGGGGCACCGCACACGGCTAAGGAATCGATCACGAGGATCAACTTGTGTCAACTTGTGTGTTTAGAGGTGCCCCTGCCTCAGTATATAAAGGAGCCAAGGGGGGAGGGTGCGCCGGCCAGGAGGACGAGGCGCAGGAGGAGTCCTACTCCTACCGGGAGTAGGACTCCCCTCCAATCCTATTCCAACTAGGATTCCCAAGGGGGAAAGAGGGAGAGGGGTGGCCGGCCACCTCTCCTAGTCCTAATAGGACTAGGGGAAGGGGGGAGGCGCGCATCCCCCTTGGGCTGCCCCTTTCTCCTTTCCACTAAGGCCCATGAAGGCCCATGTGGTTCCCGGGGGGTTCCGGTAACCTCCCGGTAACCCGGTAAAATCCCGATTTCACCCGGAACACTTCCGATGTCCAAACATAGGCTTCCAATATATCAATATTTATGTCTCGACCATTTCAAGACTCCTCGTCATGTCCGTGATCACATCCGGGACTCCGAACAACCTTCGGTACATCAAAATGCATAAACTCATAATATAACTGTCATCGTAACCTTAAGCGTGCGGACCCTACGGGTTCGAGAACAATGTAGACATGACCGAGACATGTCTCTGGTCAATAACCAATAGCGGGACCTGGATGCCCATATTGGTTCCTACATATTCTACGAAGATCTTTATCGGTCAGACCGCATAACAACATACGTTGTTCCCTTTGTCATCGGTATGTTACTTGCCCGAGATTCGATCGTCGGTATCCAATACCTAGTTCAATCTCATTACCGGCAAGTCTCTTTACTCGTTCCGTAATACATCATCTCACAACTAAAATATTAGTTGTAATGCTTGCAAGGCTTATGTGATGTGTATTACCGAGAGGGCCCAGAGATACCTCTCCGACAATCGGAGTGACAAATCCTAATCTCGAAATACGCCAACCCAACATCGACCATTGAAGACACCTGTAGTACTCCTTTATAATCACCCAGTTACGTTGTGACGTTTGGTAGTACCCAAAGTGTTCCTCCGGTAAACGGGAGTTGCATAATCTCATAGTCATAGGAACATGTATAAGTCATGAAGAAAGCAATAGCAACATACTAAACGATCGGGTGCTAAGCTAATGGAATGGGTCATGTCAATCAGATCATTCTACTAATGATGTGACCTCGTTAATCAAATAACAACTCTTTGTTCATGGTTAGGAAACATAACCATCTTTGATTAACGAGCTAGTCAAGTAGAGGCATACTAGTGACACTATGTTTGTCTATGTATTCACACATGTATTATGTTTCCGGTAAATACAATTCTAGCATGAATAATAAACATTTATCATGATTATAAGGAAATAAATAATAACTTTATTATTGCCTCTAGGGCATATTTCCTTCAATTAGATCTTAACTGTAGGTACATGTGATTACCTATGATTTGCGAAAATATTCAACTCAAACGGAGCAACGGAACTCAAAATACGAACAAGACAAGATCATTTACTAATCTGGACTAAACTCAAATTTTACAGTACCAAAACCATGTTCAAGTTGGTTAACTGGAAAGAACAGAATGATACGAAGATTTAGGCGTTGGTTTCATGTAGATAAACGAGTAAAATGTTATGCTAGTTTAAAGATCAGAGGCTAAATTGTGAGAAAACTATTCATGGATAGGTCCCTGGCCGAAAATAAACTAAAAAGAAAAACCTACGGTGCAAACGTTCGCTAACAGAACAAAATTAATGAATATTATTCATTAAAATGAAAAAACGAACAGACGTTCATTAAATAAGAAAATGCTAACGAAAAATCGATCTAATAAAACGAACCAGGCTAAACCGGAAAAACTGGGGCGGGTCGACGGTTTACCGGTTAACCGAAAAGAACCAGTCGACGGCGGTGGCGGCTCCGATCTACGGCGCCGGCGGCGAGCTGTGGCGTCGGCAGTGGCGGAGCTGCGACGCGGGTGGCGGGGCAGCGGCGGCAGCGGACGGGGTCCAGGGGGGCCCCGGGGTGACTTATAAAGGGGGGCGGCTCGGCCTCGGGAGGCATGCCCGGGTCGGACTCCGACGGCGGCGCGGCGTACGGGCGCCGGTCTCCTGCAAGAGGTCAGTGGAGGCGCGGAGCGGCTGGGCTGGCGGCCTGCTGGGCCGGCTGGGCTTCGGTCGAGTTGATCTGAAACTTTTTTTAAAACAATTTCGTCGCGAGGAAAAATCCTAAGTAAATATAAAGAAAAATCTAAAAATTCCAGAAACAATTTTCACCGTCCAAACCTAATATTTAGGACAAGAGGAACATTTTTCTGGACTAAGATGCAATTTTCAAAAAAATACAATATTTTTCCAAATCAAATAAAATACCAATAAATCATAATTTGATTTTAAAATTCTTTCTCCAATATTTCTCTTAGGTTGAAGAAGTCATATTATCTTCTCTCATATATTTTTAATATTGGAAATAATTGGAGAGAAAAATAATAAAATCAAATTGATCCTTTCTTCAAATTTGAAATAAATTCAAATATGATTTTTTTGTGAAACCTCCAACTCTCTCCTTGGGTCCTTGAGTTGCTTAAGATTTCCAGGATCACAACAAAAATGCAGTAATAAATATGATATGCATATGATGATCTATGTATAACATCCAAATTGAAAATTCGGATGTTACAATACTTCCCTAACTCCAAAAATTATGATAAACATAATACACTGTAGGAAATTTATCAGAGCTTATTTTGCAAAAAGTTTCATCAATTTATCATATTCTGACTTTTCTAGGGAATTTTTGCAACATCGATAAACTTTCTGTTTTCAAACAGCAACAAGTATACTTGCAAAATAAGCATGGCAAAGGCTATCAATACCACTTTTATTGAAATAAAACATGCAAAACATTATTCTAAATAACAACAAGCAAATACTAGCAAAATAAATTGATGCTCCAAGCAAAACACATATCATGTGACGAATGAAAACATAGCTCCAAGTAAGGTTACCGATAATGTTGGAGAAGAAAGAGGGGATGCCATCCGGGGGGCATACCCCAGCTTAGTTGCTTGGATCTTCATTGAATATTGGGGGTGCCTTGGGAATCCCCAAGCTTAGGGTCTTGTCACTCGTTATTCTCCTCATATCGACATCTCACCCAAAAATTGAAAACTTCAACCACACAAAACTTAACGGAACCTTGTGAGATAGGTTAGTATGATAAAGACCAAACCATTTCACTTTTGGTACTGTAAAAGACAAGAGTCATAATTGTTTCCACATAATGCCGACAATAGCATATCATTTCCACAATTTATATTGAGCAATATAAGACATAGAAACAAGGAAACAAGCAAACTATGCATTTAAAACAGAATCTGCCAAAAACAGAACAGTCTGTAGTAATCTGTACTCAAACCATACTTCTGCTACTCCAAAAATTATGAAAAAATGGAACACGTGAGAAATTTGTATATTAATCTTCTGCAAAAAGAATCAACTCAAAATCACTCTTCTGTTAAAAATGAGAGCTATTTTCGTGAGCGCAAGAGTTTCTGTTTTTCAGCAAGATCAAATCAACTATCACCCAATATGATCCCAAAGGCTTTACTTGGCACTTTATTGAAACAAAGACAATAAAACATGATTACTACAGTAGCCTAATCATGTGAACATACAAAAACAGTAGATAAAAGTGTTGGGTTGTCTCCCAACAAGCGCTTTTCTTAAATGCATTTTTAGCTAGGCATAATAATTTCAATGATTCTCGCATAAAAGATAAAGATTGAAACATAAAAAGAGCATCATGAAGCATATGACTAGCAGAAGTCTAACCCACTTCCTATGCATAGGGATTTTGTGAGCAAATAACTCATGGGAGCAAGAATCTACTAAAACATGCATAACTTCAAAACTTTCAACACATAGAGAGGAAACTTGATATTATTGAGATATGTAAAAGCATATGTTCCTCTCTCATAATAATTTTCAGTAGCATCATGAAGAAATTCAACAATATAACCATCACATAAAGCATTATTTTCATGACACATAAGCATAGCAATTTTCTTACTCTCCACATAAGCAAATTTATTCTCATGAATAGTGGTGGGAGCAAACTCAACAAAATAACTACCATGAGATTGAAAATTAGAATCATGATGACAAGTTTCATGATTATGATTATTCTTTATAGCAAACATGTCATCACCATAATCATCATAAATAGGAGGCATGCTTTCATCATAGCAAATTTTCTCACCAAAACTTGGGGGACAAAAAATATCATCTTCATCAAACATAGCATCCCCAAGCTTATGGTTTTGCATATCATTAGTATCATGGATATTCAAAGAGTTCATACCAAATACATTGAAATCATGCTCATAATTCATGCCAATCATTTTATTAAATTCTTCTTCTAACAATTGAGCACAACTTTACGATCCATCATTTTCAAGAAAGATATTATAAAGATGATCAATAATATGATGCAACCTTAATTCCATTTTTTGTAGTTTTATTTTATGAACCAAACTACTAAACAAGAAACTAAAAGATTAAATTGCAAGATCTAAAGATATACCTTCAAGCACTCACCTCCCCGGCAACGACGCCAGAAAAGAGCTTGATGTGTACTATGCAACTTTATTCTTGTAGACACGTGTTGGGCCTCCAAGCGCAGAGTTTTGTAGGACAGTAGCAATTTTCCCTCAAGTGGATGACCTAAGGTTTATCAATCCCTGAGAGGTGTAGGATGAATATGGTCTCTCTCAAATGACCTTGCAACCAAATACAAGAAATCTCTTGTGTCCCCAACACACCCAATACAATGGCAAATTGTATAGGTGCACTAGTTCGGCGAAGAGATGGTGATAAAAGTGTAATATGGATGGTAGAAATATATTTTTATGATCTGAATAAATAAAAACAGCAAGGTAGCAAATAGTAAACGGGCACAAAAGCGGTGTTGCAATGCTTAAAAATGAGGCCTAGGGTTCGTACTTTCGCTAGTGCAACCTCTCAACAATGTTAACATAGTTGGATCATATGATTATCCCTCAAAGTGCAATAAAGAATCACTCCCGAGTTCCTATTAGCAGAGAACAAAAGATAGGAATTGTTTGTAGGTCACGAAACCACCTCAAAGATATTCTTTCCGTTCGATCTATTCAAGAGTTCGTACTAAAATAACGCAAAGTTATTTTTCTGTTCGATCTATCCTAGAGTTCATACTAGAATAACACGAAAGTAAATTCATATTCATAATACTCAATCCACACAAAGAACTATGAAGAGACCCCAAAGTTTTTGTCAGACAAAAACGTGCATCAACCCCTATGCATTACCCCAATATCATCGTGAGAATACGCGATTTGAATGCCATAACACATATCAAGTGAATCAATAAGATACCTCATTGTCACCTCCAGTATTCATATTGCAAGACATATATCATGTGTTCTCATCTCTCAATATTCAATCCAACAAGACAAAACTTTGAAGGCTAAAGATTCAATTCATCATAACGAGAGTATAGAGGGGAGAAACATCATATGATCTGACTATATTAACAAATCCCATGATATAGATCACAAGAGAGAGAGAGAGATCAAACACATAGCTACTGGTACAAACCCTCAGCCCTGAGGGTGGACTACTTCCTCCTCATCGTGGTGGCCGCCTGGATGATGAAGATGGCCACCGGAGATGATTCCCTACTCCGGCAGTGTGCCGGAACAGGGTCTAGATTGGATCTCGTGGATACAGAGGCCTTGCGGCGGTGGAACTTCCGATCTATGTTTTCCCCGAAGAGTTTCGGAAAATTTGGGAATTTATAGTGCAAAGAAGGGGTACGGGAGGCCACCGAGGTGGGCACAACCCACCTGGGCGTGCCAGGGGGCCCTGGCACGCCCTGGTGGGTTGTGCCCCCCTCGGGGCACCCCCCAGGTGCAGCTCAGGCCCATTGGGTTCCTTCTGGTCCAGAAAAAAACTCCAAAAAGTTACGCGGTGTTTGGACTCCGTTTGATACTGATTTCCTGCGATGTAAAAAACAAGCAAAAAACAGCAACTGGTACTGGGCACTGGGTCAATAGGTTAGTCCCAAAAAGTGATATAAAGTTGCTATAAAATGATTGTAAAACATCCAAGAATGATAAAATAACAGCATTAATACTTCATAAATTATAGGTACGTTGGAGACGTATCAGGGAGGCAACGGACTTGATCGGTGTCCCGCTGGGAGTAATCGAGCACAACCTGATGGTGTGCCTGGGCGCGCACCCGTTGAACCAGAAGGCACGACGACAAGCCCCGAAGAAGCAGTCATTCATCATTCACGAGGTCCACAAGATGCAAGAGGTCGGCTTCATTCGAGAGGTGCGGCACCTGGATTGACTGGCGAACCCAGTCATCGTCCCCAAGAAGGGCGAGAAGGAGCGCATGTGCGTCGACTTCACGAGCCTCAACAAAGCTTGTCCTCATGAAACCTTCCCTCTCCTGTGCATTGACCAGATCGTCGACTCCATTTCTGAGTGCAACCTGCTGTGCTTCCTGGATACCTTCTTAGACTATCACCAAATCAAGATGGTGGTGCAGGATGTCGAGAAGACGGCTTTCCTGACCCCGTGCGAGGTGTACTGCTACACCTGCATGCCATTAAGACTGCGCAATGCCGACGCGACATTCCAACGATTGATCCACATTGCCCTGGGCCGGCAGCTTGGTAGGAACACCAAGGCATACGTCGACGACATAGTGGTCAAGTTGCAGGAGGTGAGAACCCTTGTCGGTGACTTGGAAGAAATGTTTGCCAACCCGCGCAAGGTAAACTTGCGGCTCATTCCAGAGAAATGCGTGTTCGGCGTCCCGTCTAGCAAGCTGTTGGGATTCCTGGTGTCACATAGAGGGATCAAGGCCAACCTAGAGAACGCGATAGAGAAGATGAGCCCACCGCAGACCCCCAAGGAGATGCAGAAGCTTGCGGGCTGCGTAACTTCGCTGGGGCGCTTCATCTCCAAGATATGAGAGCGCGCCCTCCCGTTCTTCAAGCTGATGAAAAAGAAGGGCCCGTTCAAATGGACTCCGGAGGCCGAGGCGGCCTTCCAAGACCTAAAGAGATATCTCTCCAGCCCGCCGGTGATGGTATTGCCTCACCCTCTTGAGCCCCTGGTGCTTTACCTGGATGCCACACCTCACTCAGCCAGCGCGGCACTCATGGCAATCCGAGAAGAGCATGTGGTTGCAGGTGTGCGGTGTAGTGCTACGTGCCCGATTGTGTCACCACAGCCTCAGGATGGCGCTCTTGAGGCCTCGGCCGCCCCGCCGGATGCCGGGGCTCCCGAGGATGGCGCTCCTGAGGCCTCGGCCACCCCACCGGACGGAAAGGTTCCCGGTGCTCCATCGCCTCTAGAAGGGCAAGACGCTGTCGATACACCCTCCCTCATCGAACATCTCATATACTTCATCAGCATGGTGCCGTGTGATGCACGCACACGCTACCCCATGCCACAGAAGCTTCTGCTCGCGCTCCTCATGCCTCCAGAAAGTTGTGCCAATACTTCCAAGGCCACCCTATAAAGGTCATCTCCGCATACCCCTTGGAGAAGGTGCTCCAGAGCCCAACGCTGCAGGAAGGGTTGCTGAATGGAACATCGAGCTGCACGTGTTCCATTTGGACTTCAGAACAACCAGGGTCATCAAGGGCGCGACCCTCGCTGACTCTATAGCAAAATGGACTGACGCCCCTGACCGAGGGGTGAGCAAGGATCGTTCCCACATGCCCGGAGACGAAGCCCTAGACACGTGGGTCATGTACTTCGACGGTGCATTCGCACGCCAAGGCGCAGGGGCCGGAGCCGTGCTCATCTCACCTACCCAGGACAAGCTCTACTATGCCGTGCAAATTTTCTTCCAGCATGGCGAGAAGGTCTCCAACAACATTGCTAAGTACGAAGGCCTGATTGCCGGCCTCAAGGCCGCAACAGCTCTGGGGGTCAGACGCCTTACCATCAGGGGCGACTCCCAGCTTCTAGTCAACTTCTCCAACAATGCGTACAAGCCAAAGGACGAGCACATGGAGGCATACCTTGAGGAGGTATGCAAAATTGAGAAACGATTCTTGGGCCATGTGACACGAACAAGGAGGCGGACGTCATCGCTAAGAGGGCGTCCCGACGCCACACTCAGGAGCCTGGCGTCTTTGAGGAGCGGCTCTTCAAGCCGTCAGCAGCTCCCCCCACTGCGGGACCGATGCTGCCTCGGGAGGAGCTGCCCCAGCACCCTCCTCGGGCACCCCAGCCTGCAGCCCGACCTCAGGAGCCCGCCTACTTCTCGCGCTCGAACCTCAGGAGGGGTTCTGGACTGAGGAGTTCAAGGCGTACTTGCTCCTCGGCACCTTGCCGGAGAAGGAGGAAGACGCAGAGCGTGTGGCCCGCTAGGCCACCGCATACTGCATCCAGGACGGTAAGCTCTACCAAAGGCACCCAAACAACGTTTCTCTTCGGTCCATCTCCAAGGAGCAGGGGTGCGAGCGGTTGGCCGAGATACACGGTGGGGACTGCGGGCATCACTCCTCATCGTGCACCCTCGTGGGCAAAGTGTTCCGTAGCGGATTCTACTGGCCCACGATGCTCAATGATGCCACTGAGCTGGTGAGATCTTGCGAGGCATGCCAGTTCCATGCCAAGCAGATCCACTAGCCGGCTCATGGCCTCCAAACCATCCCGCTCTCGTGGTCATTTGCGGTCTGGGGCTGGATATCCTGGGCCCGTTCCCTCGAGCACCCGGGAGCTACCGCTACCTCTATGTCGCCATCGATAAGTTCACCAAGTAGGCGGAGGTGGAAGCTGTGCACACCATCCCAACTGGCTGGGCCGTCAAGTTCATCAAGGGCCTCGAGATCCGTTTCGGGGTCCCCAACCGCATCATCACCGATAATGTCTCTCAGTTCATGAGCAATCTTTTCAAAAATATATTGTGCTAACCTTGGAATGCAGATATGCTACGCTTCGATGGCACACCCATGGGGCAATGGTCAGGCCGAGCTCGCCAACATGGAGGTCCCGGGGGGCCTCAAGGCAAGAAGCTTCAAGAAGAAACTCGAGGCCTGCGGCAGGGGCTGGCTCAATGAACTCCAGTCTGTTCTTTGGTCCATCCGCACCACCGCGACCAAGCCCACAGGCGAGACTCCGTTCTTCCTCGTCTACGAAGCCAAGGTGGTCCTCCCGCACGAGGTCTAGCATTGCTCCCCACGGGTCTTGGCACTTGACAAGGCATGCTAGGACGCCTCACGGGGGATGGACCTCGTGCTGGGGGAGGAGCACCGCCGCCAAGCCTCGCTCCATGCAGCAAGGTACCAGCAGGCGCTTCGGCGGTATCACTGTCATAGCGTCCGCTCTAGGACCCTCGAGGTGGGTGACCTCGTCCTGAGGTGGGTGCTCTCGAGGGAGGGCTTCACAAGCTCTCGCCCATGTGGGAGGGACCATTTCGGATCGCCTGTGTCTCCAGGCCTGGCGTCGCGCGCCTGGAGACGCAGGACGGGGTCCCCATCTAGAATGCCTGGAACATCTAGCATCTCCGGAAGTTCTATCCGTGATCAAGATCTTCGCTCGTGACACTCTCACATAATAATGAGTTGGGTCTGTACACGCCCCAAAGTCTCTTGAGGTCCACCCTTGGGCCTCACGGGGGCTCCCACCCATGTCCTAGTGGAGGCCCCATGCTCCGCGCTGGTGGGAAGAAAAGAAGACTAGAATAGGTGCCGGACGCGGCTATTCTTTTGCTTGCTTTCTGTAGCTGGTTTTTAACTTCTTGAATGGAATTTGAAGTTTTCGCGTCTCCTTTTTGAGGGTTGGGACATTTTTCTCCTTGCGCCGTTTGCTTTTCCAGGTCCTGCCTTAGGGGGAGTGGCAGTTGCATGCCGCTCTTCCTTGCGCATCCCACGCACAGGGGCTAGGTAGGTGTGTGCGCTCGAGCCCGCCGGTGAACACACCTCACCAAAGCCTCAGTGTCCTGGCCATTGGTCTCTTCATCATTGCACGAGGCTCTCAAATGAGCTCACAGGCACGACACCTCTAGAGGTTTCCCAATCCTGCTGCCGCAGGGTGCCTCCTGAGGCTCAGCAACTTCTAATTCTTCAAGAGCGAGGGGCGTGCAGAGAATTCAAGCCCTGGAGAGGCATGTTCTCGTGGCAAGGGAGTACACCACGAGAATATCAAGCTAAGTCACCTCAATCACAATCATCAACAACACGGGTATCGCAATACAACATGAAAATGATAACATAACGACGCAAGCGCCATAGTTCATTATGTGCCCCGACAGGGCCTTCTACTTTTTTCAATGCAGGGGGAAGAATGATAGAAAAGCAAGCCACGCGACTATAGCGGCTCTCGAGGCCCGGCTCCAGCAGCGACCGAGCTCAGTCAGAGTCCTCCTCCTGCTTCACTGAAGCGCGGCAGTGACACGGCTCATCCTCCTCAGTCCGAGCCTGGTGATGCGGCGGCTCGCCATAGTCGCCATCGCTTGTGATCTCCCCGGAGGGGGACCCGCCATTGCTGGAGGCGGCATGACTCTCACCAAGTACTAGCTAACCGTGAGCGATGGTGCCGCCCCTCTGGACATCGTCGTCATTGCTGTCGCTCTTCGGGTAGCACCCCAAGCACCGACCGTCTTCCCCGAACACCCTGACATAGAGGGTCGCGACGCCGTTGTACCTGAAGTGGAGAATGCCCCTCCCGTGCAGGCCCCACGCGCGGGCGAACGACTGCCACCCGCGGTTCAGGAACACATTGCCAGTAGCAGTGACCTTGATCTCCACCTAGGAGGCCTTGTCGCAACAGCCGTTGGCCTGCAGCCAGAGGCCGCTAGGCTCCCCTGCCGATAGCACGCCTGCCAAGAAGCATGGAAGCTAGAATCAGATGCCCGCGGGCCTCTCCGACCACACAACAAACTTTGGGGACACGTCGGCTAAGTGGGAGCGCGACCGCGGTGGCCGGGTAACTGCCGCGCGCCTCCCTCCGTTGCCGGGGCCGCCCCGTCTGTGGCAGCTTCCACCACAGGAGGAAGCACCCCCGCGGCTCCTTGAAGCGGCACCAGCCTTTGACGGGGTGCACCCACACCCTCGAGGAGCCAGCCTTCGAAAGGGTGCACCCGCGCCCTCGAGGAGCCAGCCTTCGAAGGGGTGCGCCCCCGGCTGGTGTCGAGGCGTACTTGCCGGGGCATCCGCGACCTCTCATGCGCGGTGGCGAGCCTGACCCCTCATTGGGGGCCTTTCCCTTTTCCCCGATGGAGAACTTCCTCAATTGCACCATGGGTGCCTTGGCAAGACGACGGAGGAAAGAGGAAGAAGGAGGAGCAGGCGGCAAGAAGATGTAGGTGAGTTGGGGGCTCCGCCCCCTCTTCCATTTATAGCTAGAGGGATGCCAACCGCCGGCCTCCCACGATTTCGAGTAATGATGGTTTTTCTGCATGCAACTGGCAGTCGTCAAGTCGGGCAATTGCCGAGGTAGCCTGGGGAAGTGGAGACGCCCACGTCCGATCAAGCGCCCCGCATAGACTCAGTCCGCAGGCAATTGGGGCCCACGGTGCTTCTCCCTTGCCCCTTGGTTTTGCCTTGAAACCAAATCCGAGCATGCCTTGGGCCCGGGGGCTACTATCGCCATTCTAGGAACCAGGGTACCTAGACTTGCCTGCCTGCAACCCACGGCATGGCTCTGTCGACGGCCTGGTACGGCCTATCTTCAGCACGAGCAAGACAAGACCTTCGCGAGGGGCTAAGCCTCGCGAGGCGGACAACGCGAAGACCTTTGGAGGGAGTAGCCTCCCCAGGTTGGCTCCCGAAGAGCGGAGATTCCTATGCGGGCGCCCACCTCGTGAGTTTGAGGTGATGCAAGCCATGACGACCAAGGCCAGGCGGGCGCCAGTGGGCGCAGAGCAGCAGGTTTCCTCTTTGGTGGTAAGGAGGCAAGCGCAGGCATGAGGTCCCGAGGAATCGCCCAAAGGTTTTTTTTCCCGTGCAGTGAGACCAAGACTGCCAGGGCGGCAGGACGGATGTCATTGCCGAGCCCACCACGATGTCTCAACCAGAAGCTTTGTAGGTGAAGACCACCTTTCGTCAGGATAGGATGTACTTCTTGTCCCCCTTCAAAATTGGCCGCTGTGGGATCCCTTCCTGCCTTCGTTTGAGGGAAGAGGACCAAGGTTACTATGAAAATAGCTTAGCCACCACCGTAGGGAAGGATCCGAATCCTCACTAGATCACACCCTCACAAGAATAGACCTCCTGAGGTTGTTCTTCCTCTATACTAGTTCATCCTCAGCCCCTTGCGAGGCTAATCCACTCCAATGCAGAAGTAGGGGCTTACACCACAAGGTGGCCTGAACCTGGGTAAACTGTTGTGTCCCTTTCCCTTCTTGTTCATCGAGCTAGGCCGTGGGGGTGGTGAACTGGTTGGCTAGAGAGGTTGAATTCTTTGCACACGCCCCAGAGTTCGAACCTCTCTTGGGTTTGCGGAGCCCAGAATCAGACATTTGGCGTGCCAGGTAGGAATCTCATCGTCGGGACTTACTGGGACGCACCTCATCGCCTCCTTCACCACGCGCCGGGTGCTACCACTGTAGCACTGAGCGCACAAGATAGCCGAGATGAGCGATCAGCATGACTCCTACCGGATGTCGACCCGGTAGCTGATGTTGGACCAAGTGGTCGACCAGGTCAACAACAATTCCAAGACCGGGTTGAACGCGGGGACGTGGCGCTTCAGGAAGATGCCATGCGATCGGTAGAACTCGGCACCGCCGGTGAGTCCCTGGTCCTTGTTCTTGGCTATGTTTGGGTTGTTCCTGTGTCCTGATGCAGCAGGAGAGTTGTAGTTGTTCACGGCTCAACGAGCCCATGACGGGTCGAGGGATCAGATTATGCTGGACGACTTGCCCGATTCATATGGAGGCGACTCCATCGCCGAGAATGAGGGGGCAACCAAAATGCGGCCGGCTGGTGCCAAGGCTGGCGCTACGCACCGTGCGGGTAAGTCTTCGCCCACAGGTCTTCTACGCGACTGGCCGGACGGTGATGAGGAGGGCCGGGCGGGCGTTCGCGGTGCAACACCGCCATCGGGAGGAGATAGCAGTGTTGACCCCCTAAGGCGACTGAAGAAGATGGCTGGGACAGGGCCATCCCGCGAGCCGGCGGCCGCATACCGACTGCATGGGAAGGGGATGGTGGCACCACGGCCGACCGCGAAGCGCGTGGCAGAGGCGTAGCCGACACGTGACGACGGTGCCGCCAAGAGGATGCGGGGGGTTGCTCCGGCCCTGGCACCGAGACGGACCATCCCGACAACCATCGGGTAAGCATGACTTGTTTGTTTCTGTTTGCTATTCAACCACGTTGTTCTTATGTTGTCTTTGCAGCAAGCAGATCGACCCTCGAGCTGGCGCTGGCGGCGACGGCGGCCGCATATGATAAAGAGGCCATTTGGAGGAAAACCCTGCACAGTGCTATCGAGCGCGAGCAAGATCAGCCCCTGGGAGGATGTTGGCTTGGGCCCCTCAAACACGAAGCGCATCACCTGGCGGGATCGGGCGACGGCTGAGAGGGAGGTGATGGATACCTCAACCCACGCATGGGTGAGGGCCGCCAAGGTGAGGAGAAGGACCACCGTCGACCCCGCATGGCCGGAGTGGGAGGTGGGCTCGACGCCGATCGCCATGATAATCTAGTCACAGACGGAGGACGGGCGCGACCCGAGCGAGTAGGTGGAGCCGGTCGATGACAAGTCGGAGGCCGACGAGGAGATCATCATGGACATGCCGCCCTAGAATGACCTGGCGGGCGGGAACGAAGCCGAGGGAGGAGGTCGCGGGACGGAAGCCTCACCAGCCGACACGTCGTAGGCGACACTGGTCAGTGCGCCGCAGGCAACGCTAGCCACAGAGGAGCCGGTCGAGGGCAGCAACGCCCTGGTGGTCGTGCCACCGTGGGCCACCAAGAACCCAGAGTGGGTGATGGAGAGCGGACCCGGCGCCCGTCCGCAGCAACCTTGGGATGGCGCCGGCGAGGTCGTGGTCGGGCCGCGCACCCAGGAGGACACGGTGACGGATGCCCTGCGCGAGCAACTCCGGGGACACGACAACTACCTGCAGGCCTTCGTCTGGAACAAGCAGGAGCGGGTGCGGGATCTGGAGCGCGCTGTTACGGTAATGTCTTCTTATTTTGTTTGTTTTTGCGCCTGAACAGTGAGGGCGCGCTAGCACACCCACTGGGTGTAGCCCCCGAGGCCTGGGCCGGCTGCAGAGTAGCCTGGTCGGGTCTCTATATGTGTCTTCGCTTTTTGTTGACACTTGTCCCCTCGCAACATTTGTACGACATGCGGGCCAATGTGCACAACCGGCTCCTGGAGAAGTACCGCACGGTCAAGGCCCAACTCGCCGCCAAGGAGATGGAGCTAGCCCAGGCACGGGGTACGACTCGCTTGCTTCCAGTGGGGGCATGACAGCGCACCCACTGGGTGTAGTCCCTGAGATTCGGGCCGAGTGCACAGTAGCTGGGTCGAATCTTAAGGCATTGTTGTGTTTTTCTTCTTTCTGGCGTCTGACTTGTGGTTTTTGCATGCATCCGCTACGGCCGAGGTGCCGGGATCTGGACCCGGCTCGGCGAAGCCAACTAGCAACACGACCTGGCCGTTACCGACCATGACCATCTTCGGGCCGAGGTGGGTCGGCTGGAGGCGTAGAGGACCAGGGTGGAGTCCGCCCACCAGGCGGAGCTGGATCGGCTAGCGGAGGAGCGCGGTAGGGCGGTCAAGGAGCGGACGACGGCTATCGGGAAAAGCATCAGGCTTGAGAAGGACCTCGAGACCCATAGCCGTGCATGGGCCATGCAGGAGAATGGGATGCTGTGTTAGCCGCAGCATCTCGATGAGCTCTTCACCCATAAGCGTTTCTCCGATTGACCGCCGGCTTGGGAGCCGGCTGACCCTTTGCTTTGCTAACTGATTTCTTTCTTCATCTTGCCAGGGGTCTTCCCGGAGATGCATGAGATGGTGAAGGCAGCTGTGTTCACTCACTGGGCTACCCAGGTGGATGCGGGTACCGAGGCACCCACACGCTGCCTAGACCTTCACAAAGCTCATGCTCGCCATCGAGGCCCGCCGGAACGCGGTAGGCGGGCAGATGAAGAGGTTGTTCTTGGCCGGGTTTGGCATGACAGCGCCCTCTAGACAGAGCGGTGTTGCCCAACAGCGTTACGCGGCTGGAGCACTGGCCGGAGGCCGGCGTGCACCGACTCCATGTATGGAGGGTCTCTACGGCCCGTGCAGGAGCGAACTTGGCACTGCGGTTCATCATGTCCTAGTGATCTAGACCATATTGGCGGCCCAGCGGGCTTGCGGGAGGTCGAGTTGGAGGCGCGAGTGCGCCGGATCGCCCGACGGGCCACCTACCTCGCCTCGTTTGCTTCGCACGATGAGTTCAACATGGAGTGGACAGAGGACGACGCAGAGCTTCCGGCCAACGACTTCGGCCTGCGGCTCGACGACCCGGCTGGCACCTCCGACAAGACGGGGGCCTATGCAGACGAAGAGGCCACGTTGGCGACACCGCCGCTTTGGCGGACCTGGCGCAAAACGATGCTGGTGCATCAACCACGGCCAGCATGGAGGAGCCGGTGCAAGCTGATGCTGACGCAACGACCATGACAGATGCGGAGGAGGCAACAACACGGGAACCAACGCGGCTGCCGCATGAAGCCATCATGTCTTATATTTTGATTGAATTTTGTTAAGTAGCAGGTGCACCCACTGAGGGTGTAGTGTCATGTAATGAACTCCTGGCCGTGGGCCTTTGCTATATAAATATGTTTGGCTGGGATGTTGACTTTTGCAATTCAGCTTCAGATCTTTTTTTGTTCACCTCCTCTTTGGACTTCTTCCCTCTAGTCGAACAGTTGGGTGCCGGTCTGTGACTGGGAATTTGGCCTTGGGGGGAGACGTACAATAATTAGGCTTTTTGGACACTGAGCGTGAATGAAACACCCACTGGGACAGCTGGCGCGTAGATGGTCGTCCAACGACTTAACGGGTGAGGGCGAGGGGTGCCGGGTGGGACGAGCCGGCCGCTTCTTCTTAGCAGGTCTTTGCGTGTCGGTGCTTTCGGCCTTTGGCTCCTGCCAACCGGAAAGCTGGGAGCTGGTATCTGGCTTGGGGCGAATAGGGGGCCTTGGCGACTTGGACGCATCAAAATGGACTAAGGAAGATGGCAGTGTGCGGTCTAGCCGGCAAGCCCCCGAGCCGGATGCACCAACCCAGAGGAGGAGGTTAAAAAGCATAAAGGTGCGTGGAACACAATGCTTGATAGAACATGAAAAGACACAATGCTTGATAGAACATGAAAAGGTAGCCCCCGAGTGTCGTTCGGGGAACTCGTTGTTTTCATTGAACCCAAAAGGAAGCGATACATATGTGAATACGGCTAACTTTAACGGGCGGAGGAACTCCACGTTCCAAGGCCGGCTTGTCTCTTTGCCGGCTATGTCTCTCTTGCTTTGTTTGGCTTCTGCATGTTGACGAGGTAGTACGTGTTTCTGTCGTAGATGGCTTTGCTGATGATGAAGGGGACTGCTACGTCTTGAGCTTGCATTGGTTTTCCTTGAAGAGGAAAGGGTGATGCAGCAAAGTAGCGTAGGTATTTCCCTCAGTTTTTGAGAACCAAGGTATCAATCTAGTAGGAGGCTCCTCAAAAGTCCCACACACCTACACAAACAAAAAAGAACCTCGCAACCAACGCAATAAAGGGGTTGTCAATCCCTTCACGGCCACTTGCGGAAGTGAGATCTGATAGAGATAATATGATAAGATAAATATTTTTGGTATTTTTATGATATTAATTGGAAAAGTAAAATATGCAAATAAAAGTAGATGATAAACTTATATGATAAAAGATATACCCAGGGGCCATAGGTTTCACTAGTGGCTTCTCTCAAGATAGCATAAGTAATACGGTGGGTGAACAAATTACTGTCGAGCAATTCATAGAAAAGCGCATAGTTATGAGATTATCTAGGCATGATCATGTATATAGGCATCACGTCCGTGACAAGGAGACCGACTCCTGCCTGCATCTACTACTATTACTCCACACATCGACCGACTCCTGCCTGCATCTAGAGTATTAACTTCATAAAGAACAGAGTAACGCATTAAGAAAGATGACATGATGTAGAGGGATAAACTCATGCAATTTGATATAAACCCCATCTTTTTATCCTCGATGGCAACAGTACAATGCGTGCCTTGCTGCCCCTGCTATCACTAGGAAAGGACACTGCAAGATTGAACCCAAAGCTAAGCACTTCTCCCATTGCAAGAAAGATCAATCTAGTAGACCAAACCAAACTGATAATTCGAAGAGACTTGCAAAGATAACTTAATCACACATAAAAGAATTCAGAGGAGATTCAAATATTTCTCATAGATAAACTTGATCATAAACCCACAATTCATCGGATCTCGACAAACACACCGCAAAAAGAGTTGCATCGAATAGATCTCCAAGAAGATCAAGGAGAACTTTGTATTGAGATTCAAAGAGAGAGAAGAAGCCATCTAGCTAATAACTATGGACCTGAAGGTCTGTGGTAAACTACTCACAACTCATCGGAAGGGCATTGGAGATGATGTAGAGGCCCTCCGTGGTTGATTCCCCCTCCGGCGGAGCGCCGGCGAAGGCTCCAAGATGGGATCTCGCGGATACAGAAGGTTACGGCGGTGGAAATAGTTTTTCGTGGTGCTCCACGATGGTTTCAATGTACGTGGGTATATATAGGAGGAAGAAGTAGGTCGGTGGACGCTCGAGGGGCCCACGAGGGTGGGGGGCGCGCCCACCTGTAGGGGGCGTGCGGGCACCCTCGTGGCCGCCTCCTCTGTTGCTTGACGTCCACTCCAAGTCCCCTGGATCACGTTTGTTCCAAAAAGATCGCTCCCGAAGGTTTCATTCCGTTTGGACTCCGTTTGATATTCCTTTTCTTCGAAACACTGAAATAGGCAAAAAAACAGCAATTCGGGCTGGGCCTCCGGTTAGTAGGTTAGTCCCAAAATTGATATAAAAGTGTAAAGTAAAGCCCATAAACATCCAAAACGGGTAATATAATAGCATGGAACAATCAGAAACTATTGATACATTGGAGATGTATCAAGCATACCCAAGCTTATTTCCTGCTCGTCCTCGAGTAGGTAAATGATAAAAACAGAATTTTTGATGTGGAATGCTACATAGCATAATTCTCAATGTAATTTTATTTATTGTGGCATGAATGTTCAGATCCAAATGATTCAAAATAAAAGTTCATATTGACATAAGAAATAGTAATACTTCAAGCATACTAACTAAGCAATCATCTCTTCTCCAAATAACATGGCTAAAGAAAGTTCATCCCTACAAAATCATATAGTTTGGTCATGCTTCATTTTCGTCACACTAAAATGCTCTCATCTTGCACACCCCCGATGACAAGCCAAGCAATTGTTTCATACTTTAGTAATCTCAAACTTTTTTCAACTTTCACGCAATACATGAGCATGAGCCATGGATACACTAGGGTGGAATAGAATATGATGATGGAGGTTGTGTGGAGAATACAAAAAATGAGAAAGTCTCACATTGACGAGGATAATCAACAGGCTATGGAGATGCCCATCAATTGATGTCAACATGAGGAGTAGGGATTTCCATGCAACGGATGCACTAGAGCTATAAATGTATGAAAGCTCAACAAAAGAAACTAGTAGGTGTGCATCCAACTTGCTTACTCACGAAGACCTAGGGCATTTTGAGGAAGCCCATCGTAGGAATATACAAGCCAAGTTCTATAATGAAAAATTCCACTAGTATATGAAAGTACCAACATAAAAGACTTTTTATATGAAGAACATGGTGCTACTTTGAAGCACAAGTGTGGAAAAGGATAGTAACATTGCCCCCCTTTTTTCTTTCTTTTCTTTTTTTTCTTTTTGGGCCTTTATTTTTTTCCTTTTTTTCTTTTGGCCTTTCTTTTTTTATTTGGGGACAATGCTCTAATAATGATGATCATCACACTTCTATTTATTTACAACTCATGAATTACAACTCAAAACTAGAATAAGATATGACTCTATATGAATGCCTCCGGCGGTGTACCGGGATGGGAAATGAATCAAGAGTGACATGTATGAAAAATTATGCATGGTGGATTTGCCACAAATACGATGTCAACTATATGATCATGCAAGGCAATATGACAATGATGATGTGTGTCATGATGATGATGAATGGAATCGTGGAAAGTTGCATGGCAAGATATCTCGGAATGGCTATGGAAATGCCATAATAGGTAGGTATGGTGGCTATTTTGAGGAAGATATAAGGAGGTTTATGTGTGGTAGAGCGTATCGTATCACGAGGTTTGGATGCACCGGCGATTTTGCACCAACTCTCAAGGTGAGAAAGGGAAATGCATGGTTCCGAAGAGGCTAGCTGTCGATGTACTAGAGTAGGGGTACCCTAGTATCCCGAACTTGTGCACGGGCAGTTGCAGCGCCGCGCGGCAAGGCTTGCCGGACGACCGCCAGAGTCCTCCGTGGGTTCCTTTGGAGCCATTCAAGAACAAAGCATTCAAGATGAAGAGACAAGGCCCCGGCAAGAGGAGCTTGCCGGGAAGAAACAAGGCTCCGGCAAAAGGAGCTTGCTGGGAAGGCCAACCACGGCACTTCAAGAAACTTGCCGCGATGCACCGCACGTCCCGACAAGGTCCGGTGAGCGACAAGCTTCTGGACTCGACAAGACGACGACCCCGACAAGGTACCGCCGGGGGCCCGCTGCCACTCTGTACCCACGCTCCAGCGCACCCACCCGCGTGTCGCTGTGAGGCTTCCTCAGGGGCGTGTGGCGGGAGCCTATGCAGCCAGGGATACGCGGTGGCCAGCGGAGATGAAGAGAAGGCCATCGTGGCAAATGGTGGAGCTCCTAACGGTCACTTTTTGCACTGTTTAGGCAACTCAGACGGTCATTCAATGACCTTGTCCCCTGCCGTCAGAGTTAGGTAGGGTGCACTGTGTCCACAGTAGCGGTAGCTGTACCTACCGCATCCTTTTCCATTTTTACCCTTCTAGTCTATGTTGCCACCTGTCGGTGACCCCTTGAAAGTATAAAAGGAGGCCCAAACGCAACGTAAAAGGGGTTCGGCTCATTCGAAACATCAGGAACACTCTCACGCTCGGTCTGGCAGCGTCCATCGCTCCTGAGAAAGAATTCAATACACACAAACAAGCAGCAGTAGGGTTTTACGCATTCGTGCAGCCCGAAGCTGGGTAAAACTGCTCGCGTGTACTGCCTCGATCCGCTCTTTGCGCGGTCTCCGCCTCCCTCCAAACCAAAAGGGACCGGTCCCCATAGGTGTTGGTGGATCAGTTTCCCCGACATCTTTGGCGCGCCAGGTAGGGGGCGTCGAGATTGTGCGAACCCGATCCGGCGTGCACGCGAGCTAAATCTTCATCGTCTTCATCGACGTGCCACCTAAGAAGAAGGATTCGGAGGCAGCTATTCCGTCTGCGTTGCTTTCACCGCCTCCGGAGCAAACGGGTGGTGGAGTGGACGCCGGCGGAAGAATGGGCGTCGACGAGGGAACCCTCAATGCGGCCAAGTCCAAGGACAAGGCGGCACAGACCTCGGCATCCATGCGCGCACCGCGCCCCTCTCAGGAGGCGCAGGACCAGCAGCGTCATGGCGTTCGCAGCGCCATACGTCCGCTGGGCCAAGATGAAGCTGGTGGTTCTCGTGGCGCTCAAGACCAACATGCACGTCAACATGCTGGCTCGAGCGTAGTACGGTCGCCTGGACGGGGCACTGCTCCTTCTAACGTGGTTAGGAGTCCGAGCACGCCCCACTCCTCGCACCGTTCACCTCTGCCGCCCACCACTCCAGCAGAAGCCTTGGCGCAAGCTCAACTGCTCCTAGACTATCCTCCGACGGCGGACAAGACCGACGAATGGAGAGCCACTATCCAGAGCCTCATCGGCTTCGCCAACGGCGACACTGCGCGGCAACCAAGCACCTCGCTGCCGCGGCAGGACAGCCAGACGCGAGCCGATGGCAACAAGACCGGGGGAGGTGCGACTTCCATGCACTCTCCACTACGAAGGCCAAAATCGCCGACTCGCCGGGTCCACCCCGGCAGCGGCTCCACCGCGTCGTCGGACCCACGAGCTCGTCACGAACAGCGCCAAGTTCTCCATGAACGACAACAAGGAGACGCTCGAACCCGCATTGAGCGCCGAAGAGAAGCGCGACGTCAATCCGACAAGCGCGCTGGGCCCTCTGTTGACATGCATGCGCCAGGGGAACCAGGCAATCTGCCGTACGCGGTAGGTTGTCCTACGTTCACCCGTGAGCTGCGG
This sequence comes from Triticum aestivum, assembly GCF_018294505.1. Classification (NCBI taxonomy): domain Eukaryota; kingdom Viridiplantae; phylum Streptophyta; class Magnoliopsida; order Poales; family Poaceae; genus Triticum; species Triticum aestivum. The sequence goes on along the minus strand of NC_057810.1, from coordinate 282,249,788 downwards.
CAAGTCCAGTGGCCCAGCACAAAGAATTTCAAACCAGACATACCAGAGAAGTACGACGGCAAGACGCATCCGTTGGAGTTTCTCAGCATCTACACCATTGCGGTGCAGGCTGCCGGGGGACGGGATGACAAGATCCTTGCCAACTACTTCCCGCTGGTACTCAAGCCCAACGTCAGGTCCTGGCTCATGCACTTGCCGGACAATTCCATCTCCTCTTGGGCAAATTTATGCCATCAGTTTGTCGGCGCCTTTACAGGCGGCCACAAGCCACATGGCCAAGAGAGCGATCTTCATCTGCTCGCCCAGAAGGAAGGAGAGCCACTGCGCAAGTACATTCAGAGATTCAGCCGTGTACAGCACAACATCCCAGACGTCCACCCCGCCGCGATCATCAGCGCGTTCCATCAGAACGTGCGAAACCGAAGGATGAGGGAGGAGATGGCGATGTGTAAGATCAGAGACGTCAGCGAGCTTTACGCCCTGGCCGACAAGTGTGCACACGCTGAAGAGGGGAGGAGGCTCCCCGGAGAGAATACAGGAGCAGGAGGATCCGACAGTGAGGATGCCGCCCCGACAAGGAAAGGCCGGCGGCGGAACAACAGAAGGAAAAAGGGCAAGGAAGTGCTAGCTGTCGAGCAGACCGGCAACGGAGGTGGCGCGAAGGAAGCTAAAGCTGGTGGCTCCGACAAGGAGGCCCAGCCTGTGGCGGCCGCCGACAAGCAGGACAGCTCCGGCAAGCAGTATTTTAAGATTTACCACACCAAGGGTCACGATCTCCAGAACTGCAAGAAAGTCGAACAGCTTGTTGAGCAACAGAATGCTGAGTACGAGCGGCGCGACAAGGAGAAGGCCCAGGAAGGAACTGGTGGATCCGGCAAGAAACGTCCCGGCCGAGGAGGATGCTGCGGCAAGGCCAAGCAGCGGCAAGGAGACAGACCTCCCCGCGGCCGCGACAAGGATGAAGATGACGACGACGACGAAGACATGGATGATGACGAGGCCGACGAGCAGGAATTTCAGAAAGCCACAGAGGTCCTGTGCGTTGACGGTGGCGCCTCTCTGCATACTTCGCAACGCCAACTCAAGCAGTGGATGCGGGAAGTGAATGCAGCAGAGCCATCCATAGTCACGCAAGCCCCTGAAATGGTCCAGCACACCTATCATCTTCGACATTGAGGACCACCCTGATCGCGTAAGTGCGGTCGGGTGTTTGCCGATGTTGGTTTCTCCAACTATCCGCAATCTCAAGGTCACGAAGATGCTAGTTGATGGCGGGGCTGGCTTGAACCTGATATCCTCCGTAGTCCTCCAGAAACTTCAGATCCCTGACAGCGAGCTCGAGGAGACCGGCACATTCCAAGGAATCAGCCCGGGAAGAAGCAAGCCGAAGGGAAAGATCACGCTGCCGGTCACATTTGGCAGCGAGCTGAACTTCAGGACTGAGAGGGTCACATTTGACGTTGCCGATTTTCCATTGCCCTACAATGGGATCCTTGGCCGTCCAGCGCTCGCCAAGTTTATGGCAGCCTCTCACTATGCATACAACATGCTCGAGATGCCAGGCCCAATAAGTGTCATCTCTGTCCCTGGCGACAAGAAGGATGCTCTTATCTGTCCCGACAAGATCTACCGGGAAGTGGCAGCCGCAGCAGAGCGCAAAACACTTGCCACCGAAGCTCCCGGAGGGAAGAAGAAGACCAAGTCCGGCAAGAGCTCTGATGCCTACTCCGGCAAGCGCACCTCTTCAGAGTGCTGCGCTACCATCGAGGACGCACCATCGAGCTCCACCGGCAAGTGTAAGAAGGCAATGGCAGCTCCACCTGAGACTAAGAAGGTGTCCGCCAAGGAGGATGGCACTGGTGGTACCTTCACCATCAGCACCACTCTTGACCCCAAATAGGAAAGTGCGCTCGTTGCTTTCCTGCGGGCGAATGTCGACGTGTTTGCATGGCAACCGTCTGATATCCCCGCTGTTCCCAGGAAAGTAATCGAGCACCACCTTGCCGTCTGTCCTCATGCGCGACCCGTCAAGCAGAGAGTCAGGAAGCAGGCAGTGGAGCGCCAAGAATTCATCGCAGAAGAAATCAAGAAGTTGGAAGCAGCAGGCCTTGTCAGAGGAGTGCTTCATCCCACGTGGTTGGCCAATCCTGTTGTTGTGCGCAAGGCTAACGGAAAATGGAGACTTTGTATTTACTTCACTGATGTTAATAAAGCTTGTCCCAAAGACCCATTTCCCTTGCCGCGTATTGACCAGATTGTTGACTCCACAGCCGGATGTGATTTGCTTTCATTTCTTGATGCGTACTCAGGATACCATCAGATCTTCATGGAAGAAGAGGATGAAGAGAAAACCGCATTTATCACCCCATGTGGCACGTACTGCTTCGTACGGATGCCTTTCGGTTTGAAGAATGCTGGATCAACATTCGCAAGGGTAGTCCACCGTGCTTTTGAGCCGCAAATGCACAGAAATGTGGAAGCCTACATGGATGATATAGTGGTCAAGAGCAAAAACAAGGCTACTTTGATTCAAGATCTAGATGAAACTTTTGCAAATCTGCGCAGGATCAACCTCAAGCTCAATCCCGAGAAGTGCGTGTTCGGAGTCCCTTCCGGCAAGCTTCTCGGGTTCTTTGTGTCACAGCGGGGGATTGAAGCCAATCCCGACAAGATCAAAGCCATCGAGCAGATTGAAGCACCAAAGCGCGTCAAGGATGTACGAAAGCTTGCCGGTTGCGTGGCTGCTCTCAGCAGATTTATCTCTAAGTCCGCAGAGCGCGCCTTGCCGTTTTTCAAAATATTGAAAAAGGCAGGTCCGATGAAATGGACTCCAGAAGCGGAGGCCGCGCTACATGACTTGAAGAGGTACCTGTCCTCCACTCCAATACTTGTCGCACCTAAGCCACAAGAGAAGTTGCTGCTATATCTGGCAGCAACCAATCAAGTGGTTAGTGCTGCGTTAGTAGCGGAGAGGGAGGCGGACGATGAACCAGCAACCGCGGCAAGTGAATCCAGCGACAAGCAGGGGGCTTCTCCGACAAGCTCTGGCCCCGACAAAGTTGAGTCTGCGCAGGCATGCAAGGAGGTGCAGAGGAAAATGGTGCAGCGCCCAGTTTACTTTGTCAGTTCCCTTCTACATGGGGCTAGATCAAGGTATTCTGGCGTACAGAAATTGCTTTTTGGCCTTCTCATGGCCTCAAGAAAGTTGCGCCATTACTTCCAGGCACATGAGATAACAGTTGTCACTCGCTTTCCGTTGAAAAGGATACTGCAAAATCCAGAAGCAACCGGTAGGATTGTCGAGTGGGCACTGGAATTGTCAAGCTTTGGCCTCAAGTTTGAGAGTACTTCCATTATACAGAGCAGAGCATTGGCAGAATTCATAGCGGAATGGACGCCGACACCAGACGAAGAAACTCCAGAAACAAGCATCCCCGTCAAAGAGACAAGCAAAGAGTGGCTGATGTACTTTGATGGTGCCTTCTCGCTGCAAGGCGCCGGCGCAGGCGTGCTGCTTATCGCACCCACCGGAGAGCACCTCAAGTACGTAGTTCAGATGCATTTTCCCAAGGAGCAAGCAACAAACAATACCGCAGAGTATGAACTTGCCGGACTCAGAATTGCGGCAGACCTTGGGATTAACAAGCTCATTGTCAGGGGTGACTCGCAGTTGGTAGTCCGCCAAGTAAACAAAAGCTATCAGAGTCCGTTGATGGAAGCATATGTTGATGAAGTAAGGAAGCTAGAAGCACACTTTGACGGCCTGCAAATGGAACACGTTCCACGAGCTCAGAACGATATTGCTGACGGCCTGTAAAAGTGCGCAACACTAAAGTTACCTATGGAACCAGGGATTTTTGTGCTCAAGCTGACTCAACCATCCGTAACACCGTCGACTGGACAGAGAAAGAAGAGGAAGTTGGTTTCTGATGACTACTTTCCGGCAGAGCATCCCAAAGCCGCCGCCAAGAATGTCCCCAAGATCGACGCCAAGAGTGCTGAGGAGCAGTCTGCTCCGGCGAACCTCTTGGTTTGTTCCGTTGAAGCAAACGCTCCCGACAAGTTTTGCTCCGGCAAGCTTGCCGGGGAATATCACGCTCCGGCCGAACCGCAGGTTCTTGCCGTAGAAGCGGATGTTCCCACATCAACAGATATACCTTTAGCCCTTGTTGTCGAGCCGCAAGCTCCAGCATGGGCGCAGCAGATCGTCCGTTTCCTTCAGACAGGAGAGCTTCCCGAAGAGCAAGAAGAAGCGGAAAGAGTAGCCCGACAGTCAAGTATGTACAAGTTTGTCGACAACACACTGTACAGAATAAGACTCAACGGTGTGAAATTGAAGTGCATTCGCCGGGAAGATGGACAACAGCTGTTGGCAGAAATACATGGAGGCATATGTGGTCACCACATTGGCGCAAGAGCACTTGCCAGCAAAGCATTCCGACAAGGTTTCTTCTGGCCGACAGCCCTCCAGGATGCAACTGCACAAGTAACCAAGTGTGAAGCGTGCCAGTTCCATTCCAAACAGATACACCAGCCAGCTCAAGCTCTCCAGACGATCCCTTTATCCTGGCCATTTTCGGTCTGGGGGCTCGACATCCTCGGCCCCTTTCCCCGAGCTGTCGGGGGCTTTGAGTTCTTGTACGTCGCCATCGACAAGTTCACAAAGTGGCCGGAAGTGGAACCAGCGAGGAAGGTGACAGCACAATCAGCAGTCAAGTTCTTCAGGTCGATTGTTTGCCGTTTCGGGATCCCTAACAGGATCATCACCGACAACGGCACGCAATTTACGAGCCGCACCTTCATGCAATACGTCCAAGATCTTGGCGCCAAGGTCTGCTTCGCTTCTGTTGCTCAACCGAGAAGCAACGGTCAAGCGGAGAGGGCAAATGCTGAAGTGCTGCGAGGCCTCAAGACCAGAACTTTCGACAGGCTGCACAAGTGCGGAAGAAACTGGATCGAGGAGCTGCCGGTGGTTCTTTGGTCGATCAGGACAACGCCAAATCGAGCCACTGGCCAGACACCCTTCGCTCCAGTCTACGGAGCAGAGGCAGTTCTCCCCACGGAACTCGTTTACGGGTCACCTCGAGTGCTCGCTTATGATGAGCTCGAGCAAGAGCAGTTGCGCCAAGATGACGCGCTGCTCCTTGAGGAAGACCGTCTTCAGGCTGCTATGCGAGCCGCTCACTACCAGCAAGCTTTGCGTCGCTACCATAGCCGCAAAGTTAAAGCCAGGAGCTTCAAGGAAGGTGACCTTGTTCTTCGGCGTGTTCAGTCCGCCAAGAATTCCAACAAGTTGACGCCGAAGTGGGAAGGCCCTTATCGGGTGAAACAAGTCACTAGGTCCGGCGCTGTCCACCTTGAGACCGAAGATGGCATTCCGGTGAGCAACTCCTGGAACATAGAACATCTTCGTAAGTTTTACCCATAGGGCGCGGTTGCCGGAAGCTTTTCCGGCAACCACCTTTTGTACAAGTCTTGCCGCTATTGCATGTAATCCTTTGTACAAAGCCGGGCGCAGACCCCGTGCACCAGTAAAGTTCATGTGCCCCGCACATCTTGTCAGTTTTTTTATGCTATAATCCTTTTTCGCATATGTTATCTGACACTTTGTGTAGCACCAGACCCCGGTAAGCGATAACGAGCCCGAGGCTCCATATCATTACTTTATTTCTCTGTTTCTTTCTCAAAAGAAGGAAGGTTCCCTTGCCCACAAGGTTTACCGGGGGGGGGGGGGAAGGAGAAGATAATGGTGTGGACCAGGCCGTTCAAGAAAGTTTCTCCTTGCCGGGAAGCAGACGACAGAAAAGCTAAGTTGCTAAAGTTTGAGCAATCAGTTTTTTAAGTTTTTGAGTTATTTTCCTTGAACGACCATGCTTTGTATGGAAAACCTGTGCACGGAGGAACCAACTCGTAGCTAGCTGCGCCCTTACTTTGTTTCGAGTCCGCTCAACAACTTAAGTGAGCTGTAACTAGTTGCGACAAGGTTGCTTGTCGGTAGCGACCCTGCCAGCAGGCTGCTGAAGTTCCACACTCGGCGCTCGCAGCAAGGGTGCTTGCACCGGCAAGTTTCCCTAGAAAGCGTAGGGCAGAACCATACAAAGCCAAGAGTCGAGTAAAGGAAGTAACACAGCAATTTTTTGCCTAAGATAGAGTTATATTACAAAAATAACTTGTTGCGCCTCTAATAAAGTGTTCCCATGACATGACTGGCAGCGACAAGAAAAGAAGAAAACGGACGGCCTAATCTACGCGACCGCCATCAACCCTTTTGACCTCGTTCACCCTGTCCACAATGGGTGCGACGAGGGCCTTAAGTGCGTCAAGATCAGCGTCTGCCGGCAGCCTCTTGAGGACGTTGGTGAGGTTGAGGCCCGGGTTGCGGAAGGCCACCTTCACCAGCACCTTCTCCAGAACTCCGGCACAAATCGAGCGTGACTCGTCGGCCAACTGCTTTGGCATCCGTTCCCGGAGTTGCTGGAGCGCCGCCGCCACGCTTTTGAAGAACAGAGTGAGCTTGGCGCTGGGTTGGACGTTCTCGTCGGAGGAGTACCCGAAGCCTTCCACCCCCAATTGCACCAGCTCCTCTTCGATGACTGCAGCAATGTTCACGAGGCCCTCCGTCCAGAGCGCCACAGTATCTCTGAGAAGATTCTGGGTTTCGGCGGCCCTCGCTAGCAGCGCCTCGTTGGCCTTGATGCCCTTCTTCAAGTCCGCCTCCCGTTTCTTGGCGCCATCCAACGTCTCCGTAAGGGTGGCCAGCTTTAGCTCCAGATCAGCATTGGAATTCTTGGCGGCACGCAGCTCTTTGCCCTTCTCAGAGAGTTGGCCCTGCAGCTCACCGTGGGCAAGGGCGTCCTTCTCGCGCTCCAGCTTGAGCGCGGCAAGCTCTTCGCCACCCACCTTCAGATCAGCCTCCAGCTGTGCCACCTTTACTTCCAATTCCTTCTTGGCGGTCTCGGCAGCCGCAACCGCATCCTTTGCCTCTTGGAGCGACCCGCCAAGTGCCCGTTCACGCGCGGCAAGCTCCTCCTCGTGGCTGTCGAGGTTTACTTTCCGCTGAGCCAGCTTGCCTTCTCGCGCGTATAGCTTCTCGCCGGTGAGCCGCTGCTGCTCTTCAGCTTTGGCCTTCTCGAGGAGGAAGGCCTTCCGCTCTTCAGCAAGCTGCTCCCGCTCCTCCGCCAAGGCCCGGAGAGCTTCGTGGCGAAAACCCCGGAGCTCCTCCGCGCGCTTCTCTATATCCACGCTCGCTTTCGCGACGAGCGCTTCCCGGGACACCAACTTGACTTGACGGGCGCGATAGAGCGGCTGCTGCGGACCTCCTCGGGCTCGTCACTGCTGCTTCCCGGCGCGTCAACGATCGACAACCCGGCGGAGGCAAGCACCTCCCCATCCAAAACTTCTCCTTCCACTGGCGCCTTGGAGCTTGACGCCCAAGGGAGCTTGATGAAGATGCCCTCGCCAGCCTTCAGATAGGCGCCGGGCTGGGGCTCCTCAGAGCCTGATGCTGCGGCAGCGGCGGAGGGATCGGCGGTCGGTGCAGCGCCTGACGCTCCTGCGGCCTCAGGGCCGTCAGTGCGATCGCTAGATCCCCCGCCAGCTTCCTCGGCGGCAGCCTTGGCGGCCTCTTCACCGGCAGGCACATCGGCACCAGCTCCGTCTTCGGCGGTCGCGGCATCATCAGTGTTGCCGCGCGCGTCCTCTCCGCTGCCCGCCTCGGTCTCCATCGGATCCGTGGAGGATGGACCTGACGACCGGAGAAGAATGAGAAGTCAAGCAAGCACTCAAGAAGAAAAATCAGCAGAAGAATACAAAGAAAGTTTTGGGCAGGAAGGATTACCTGTGCTGGGATCCGCTGTCATAAGCTCCACCACCGGCGGATCGTTAGCGCTGTCCCTTGCCGGAGACTCCTCCCTTGCCGGAGGCTCCTCCCTTACCGGAGAACGCTCCCTTGCCGGGGAGTCCGCCCTTGGCGGTGTAGTCGAAGCAGACGACGAGTCGGAGGAGATCACCACGCCCTCCTGATGAAGCAGTTCTGCTCCTGCACAAACAAACCAGTGATTAGATGTCAACAAAGGAAAAGAGCAACCACGCGCACCCAGAAGCAGAAAGTAAACCATATGCTTACGCTGGGGGCTGCTCTGCGAAGTGATGGCCGGATCCGGCAAGGTGGTCTCGGGCGCGCCTCCTGTCGTTGCAGTGGGCTCGTCCTCGATGGTCACCACCCGAGCCTTGGCCCTCTTCGCCGCCCTCTGGGCCAGAGTCCTGAAAAGGGAGAGTCCAGGGTGGGTCAGATCAGATGCAAGACAGGAATGGCAAGTTGAAGAACTACAAGAATAACAAGGGAATCTTACTCTTCTTCCTCTTCCTCGTCGGAGCTGAGCGCGGAGAGGTCGAAGTTCGGCCCACCTCCGGCGCGACGAGGTGGAGGAGTGGGATCCCTTGGCCGCTTGGCGGGGACTGCGGCGCCAGCCCGAGATGACCCCGCCCCAGTTGCCACTGCGGCGGGAGGCGCACCCGCGGCAACCATACTTGCCGCGGCGGAGCGCGTCGCGCGGCGCTGCGGCTGTTGACCAGCTTGCCGCCCTGCTGCATCCCCGATCCTGCGGAGGCGCCTTCTTGGCTGCACTGGGGGCTGCGTTCCGAGGCCCTGTTCCTGGCAAGCTCCCCGGAGATGGCGGGCCGCTCGCACCCTCGGCGGGCTCACTCAACTCGGCGTCGGGCGCAGCAAGCTCTTCTTCGTCTTCGGGCCACTCCCGCTCAGCAAGACTCATCGCCGATGCCGCGTCCGCTTCCTCCATCGTGAACCCAAATTCACCCGCGGCTGCGGCTGCCGCCGCCTCTTCCGCCCTGGTGGCGATGCGTTCCATCTCTTGATCGGTGGTGTCGCGGGTGAGGAGCTTCTTGTCGTCAGCATTGACCGCTACTTCCACTAGGTTGTCGAAGAACTGCTGCACAACGTCTCCGGCAGGCTCTTGCCAAGTTGGAGCGATCCCGTGCGAATCACACAACGGCATCATGGCGCAGATGCGGTCGCGCGAGGAGTTGTTGCACAGAGGAACGACGCCTGCCGGCAACCTGAACCACTCGGGATGCTGTGGGTCGTGCTTGAATATCTCCTTGAGTATCCCGTCCAACTCTATGACGGTGAAATTGAAGTTGAGGCCTGGGCGCAACCTCATGATATCTGCCGGGCCTCCAAATTCCCAGGCGGGTCTCCCCCTCGCCTGCAGAGGGGCGATGCGCCGGCGAAGGAAATCTGCGCCGACAGCTCCTACAGTCAGCCCGGCAAGCCTGAGACGCAAGATCCGAGTGGTGGCGATCTTCAGCTTGTCGTCCTCCACGGACAGAGCGCTCCAGTCATTGCCACGCACTGCTGGGGCTTGGCGCAGGGCGGTGAACGGCTGCGGGCTCTCTTCTACAACCCAGCACCAATCTGCTCTCCACTCGTCCCACTTGCTGCGGAGCTCCCCCTCCAGATAGGTCTCCTTCTTGCCGGCCCGCGAGATCCAGGCGATCCCGCCGGCAAGAGGTTCCCCTCTCTCGACATGAGGCATAAAGAAATGGCGGAAGAGAGCTACGTTGGGGTGGACTCCGACAAAGTTTTCGCATAGATGGGCGAAAACTGCCATGGTTAGAATGGCGTTGGGGGTGAAGTCAAGGAGGTGGAGTCCATAGGTGTTCATGACTATCGCAAAAGAAATCAGAGAATGGTGGGCAGATCCCGCAGTAGAAGAACATGGCGAAGAAAGGATATCCGCCAACTGGAGCTGCTTGCGAGGCGACGGTGGAGAGTACCTTCGTGCACGGATGCGCCCGCGTCTCCGTCGACCAGAAGAGA